>NW_027180205.1:12500-40000 GCF_036669925.1 Montipora capricornis | reverse complement strand
ACGTGCCGTTCCCAGGCTACGCTCCACTTTATTCCCGGTTTCATGACCACTCCTCTTATTTCCATAATTTCTGCTTCCTCATCGTCATCTTCTTCTTCTTCTGTCCCGTGATCCTTTCTATCTTCATTGCTATTCATTTCAGTGGAGGTTAAGAGATATTTCAGTGGTAGTTGCAATCCAAACTAAAAACATAAGAAAATGAAGAAAAAACAGCCCTTCGACTTTACTTAATGCCAAAAAAGAAACAACTTTTGTTTTGATTAGTTATGGTAATAGGACTGAGTGGAGTCCAATTCTGTCTGTCATCATACGAGTGATAACAAAATCGGATGACCGCGCAGCGGGAGTCCGTTTTGTTTATCTTACCAATTAATCGTAAAATTTACAATTTCCGAGAAAAGAAGAAGAGCTAAGCTATGAAAGAAAGGGAAAATTTGCATTAAAAGACTGACAAAGAAGTCGTAAATTGTTTAATGTCGCTCTGAAAGAAAGAAAGAAAGAAAGAAAGAAAGAAAGAAAGCCCCGATTTTGGAGTCTGTACACTGTTTCTATGGTGATTGAAACCAAGGATGTGATTGGTTGATTTAAACTACAACGTTGAATGTGATTGGTTGAGTGAAACTACATCTTTCAATGTGATTGGCTTATTGAAGTATCCGATAACAACTTGGCAAGTTAATTAGTGGAAAAAATTAGTTTTTTTAAACCAATCATAATCGAGGAAGTTGCAATTTACATGAGGGAGAAACGTGCCCACACGAAAAGACCAAAATCTACATTTTTTTGGTCTTAAATTTTTACAGATGCCGCGTAGACTTACGCATGTGCTCAGCCATATTACCCGGGTTGCCGCAGGGCGTTTAATTAACCTCACAAGCAAAGCACAGCCGACCAACTTCTTATGACCAGCCAAAGGACGTGGTAGGGAGTTCTTTCTTCTGGAGAACGTTTTGTCCTTCGTGTCGAAGGAAACTCTCTGATCTAAGACTGGAGCTAGATTCGTTCCACAACTTATATGAGGGCACACCCTGTGACGACTTCATTCCT
This sequence comes from Montipora capricornis, assembly GCF_036669925.1. NCBI lineage: Eukaryota > Metazoa > Cnidaria > Anthozoa > Scleractinia > Acroporidae > Montipora > Montipora capricornis. The sequence continues at coordinate 38,953 of NW_027180205.1, read as the reverse complement.
CAAGGAAGCATTTGCAAGCAGTTATACTGTTACCGAACATGCTCCAGCGCATATGTTTCATTCTTTAATTTATGGTTATCTTCAGTACATTTTTGGACCTGATTATGTCTTAAGTAGCGAAAATGAGATGACAATAAAAGAACGAATGATCAACATTTCAATAACTTTTCATTAATATTAAAAGCTATTTGTTGAGAATGTACAGTACGTGTGTTTTATTTAGTGTGATGAGCCAGTTTCAGCCTGAAGGTTCAGATTATGAAACGAGAGACCTAAAGTGACGGTTAACCCTTGAGAAATCATGGTTTCATATGATTACTTCCCAGCCAACTTAATGAAAATTCTATACCTTTGACTCAAAAGTCGTTGAGCTCTAGAAAAAGAAAGTTTGAACGTCCTTGCCTCCCATACAAGTAAATTTGAAGAAATTCTGTGAACCTTGCATGAAATTCAGTTATTGAAGGATCTGCAGGAGCGAACCGACCAAAATATCTACTGCATACCTGATAATGAGCAAAAATTCATCTAGTCTAATTTAATGCAGGTGTATTTCTTGCCATTTCCGGTCTGATACCTTGCCAAGTTATCCCCGGGGCATCTTCTCATAGCACTGGGATCCCTCAGCAAGGATTTACTCCTTGCTAGACCAAAGTCATGTTAAGAAGGCAAATTTACACCTTCCATATTGCAAGAAGTGGTATATTTACCTACAAGTTCGTCGCATTTACATTTGAGGACAACTATTACAGTAACTGTGTCTTTCAAACTGGATTAGTTAGCGCTATTTTCATTTGGTCAGGCATACCCCGTGAGTAGTACTATGGGGGAATATAGGCCGGTTTTGAATGGAGCGTTCTGATTGGTGGAGAGCGATTTTTAATGAGATGCATCGTGTTCTGATTGGTGGATATTTTTAGGTCCGCCATTATCACGTGCACACGTGAACAGGATTGGTTGAGACGGTGGGGTCAAAGTCCATTTGACGTCATAACCGGGGGAGTCAAACAGAAAGTATGTTTGGAATGTAGACCAAGATCCGGGGGGAACATGAAGGAGACCAGAGGTGATTTTTTCTCGAATCAAAACGGTTTAATGATAACAAACTTATTATTTACAAGCGGGAACGTGTGAGGAGACCTGGTGTCTACTCGTCCCTGAAATAAACAATGGTGTAGGAATCCAGGACCTACTACCCTACTAAAAAGTTTAACAAAGCAAGACAACATAAAATCATGAAGGATGGGTCGTCCATAGTGTGCGTCTTAGCTAATGGATGCAGATACATGGCTCGAAACAACATGACATAAAAACGGTCCCAGTAGGAAGGACGACGAAAAGGAACGGGTGTCGTATCTATTTGGCAAAGACCTTCCCTATGTTTTTGGAAGACATCAGAAGCACGCGTTAGCTTGTGAACAAGTTTCTTCGGACGCTGTTCAGATCTGGCGATGGATGGGCGCTCTGGGGGAAGTATTTGTTCCCCACCACGATGAGACTGGTCCGACAGTGAGGACATTTCCAGTCTTTTCTTAGGTGTTGGTTCATGTAGCCGTATTGGCTCGCCAGGAAGGCATAGAGACATCGGTCGTGCATTCGCTGCTTGCAACAAAACATCTTCATGGGATGGGATCGGTATCGGAGTTTGCGCAGGGCACCCAGGTGGCGGCAAATGGCTGTAAATGCGAGATGTTCGAGCTTGTGGGGTTCTGTTAGATGATACTCGAAGCAGATGACGCACTTGTTGTCCTCTTCGAATTGTTTTTGGATTTGGGCTGCTTGTTCTCGTTGCTCGGCTTTCTTCCGTTCGAGCTCGATCTTTTTCCTCAGGAGTTCCTCCCTGTTTTCTAGATAGAACGCATGGATGCGCGTCAACCGTTCTCTGGCCCTTCTGGCTTGCAAGCGTGTGAGTGGTGGCATATTGGCGAAGCATAGCAAACAGAATGAAGAGGTTTAGGATCGCGCGCTCTTATAAGAGCCCCTGATAGGTCATGTGATAGGTCAGGTGACTTAGAGAGGGGGGATGGGGGGGTACCCCTCCAGGAAAGGTCTTTTCTTGAAAACGAGGTCCAAAGAGGTCTATAAGAGTCGATGCGTTGGAAGGATCGTCATTCTTGTTCTTCAATGGGTGATTGTTTATCTGTTACTGGCGATATGCGACGAGCTCGAAGAGAAGAAAGAAATTCACGATTCATGGTTTCCGTGATGAATGTCGTCATCGGTCGGGGTCAGGGACGACAGAACAATAGCAATGTTATTCCGACAACGGGATTTGCCGGTCCTGTATTTACCATCTCGACTCGGCAGAAAGACAAAGACAAAGAGGTGGACGACGTGGAAATGAAGGCAGCTGTCCGTTGGGCGGGGAAGGCCAAACCTGCAGGACAATTCCTCGATGCCGATGATACCTCTGAGTTCCCCTGTGTCATCTGTGGCGAAGAGGTCCTCGACTTGAAATGTGATAACGATCTGATGGCGTTCCTGGAGAAAGTGAATAAGAAAGTACCTGGAGGCATTCAAGGCGTCAAGATCAAACCAGACCTTTTGGTGGAGATGGGATGTTGCCACCAAACCTTACACGTGGGTTGTTGTTTGACATGGTGGTTGACTCGAAGTCATTGGACCTGCCCTCATTGTCGGGAGGTCTACCTGGAGGGCAACGAGAAGCAGAACTACCCGCGGTACGATGAGCGTCAGGACATCATTGTCCAACAAGTCTACGACGCCGTGACCCGGACCATCTGGAATCTGAACACAGATCCTACGGACGATGAGGACTACGAGTTTGAGGACGACAGGTTTGAGTTTACGGATCTATCAGATGACGATTTGACCACCTTGGAGGGGCTGTTGGGACGTTGACATTTTGTTTGTTTTTTAGTGAGGTGGAACATTTGATGGAGAGGGAGATTGCTCATCAGAGTGAACGTTTTCTTCGTTGGTGGGAGTCTCGTTTTCCTCACCGTCAAGTCACGGAATGGCTGCGTGCCAGAAAAGAGACACAACTGTATTATTATCGAAAGTACCTTTGTGATCGTTCGTTTACTCCTGTAAGTTAAGTTAAGAGGACACCGTTGTGAATTAAAAACATGTTTTATTTTCATTGGCGGTTACATTTGTGTTCTTTAAGAAAATAGTTCAACTTGGGTGGAGGGAACGTCTTCCAATGGGCAGGGCGTAACGGGGTCCTGGGTGTCTGACTGGCTAGCATTCTTTGCGTGCGTTCGTGATTGATGTAATGCGTGTCGTAAGACAAGAGTCGCTGAGACCGCATCCATTGGACGAAATGGTAGCATTCGACTTGAGGGCAATGCAATTGTAAGGGATGCTGATGTTGTCCGCACGACCCGACGGAGAGACGGGGTAGATCGTCGAATTTGGGACATCCCCATCGTTCCAAGTCTAGATGAGGAATCTGCCAGGTATCCAGCCATTGACCTTCCATGCCTCCTTTGTGAGCCACGAGGGTCCGTTGTGGGGTCTTGAATTGTTGGTAGAGACGTCGGACATCGACCAGGAGTTCACTGGCTACATGATAGCCTTGCCCGGGATAGTAGGGAAGACCATGGACGTACTTGGAAACGTAATGAGCGGTACGTTGATCTTTGGCAGAGAGATGGGGCCATCCCACACAAGGTTTGTAGTGGATGGATCCATAATGAGTCCCAGTATGGTCGCAGTACCCCAGTTCTCTAGGTAAGATCTGCCGCCCACTACAGAAATATTCCAAATCGAGGACGAAGCACACCTCATCCAAGGGGTGTGTCGTCGTCGTCTTCGGAAGAGGATTCGGCGGAGGACCAGTAGGCTTTGGTGGACCACCCTCGTTTGGACCACCAGTGGTTGCGCACGTCTGGGTCGGGGTCGTCAGCATCGTCGAAGATGTATTTGCACTCTTTGCACCAATTAGCATCCGGTTTCCAGGTCTTCAAGGCTGACAAAGGGAGTCGGTTCTTTTCGTACTGACAAGACTTGCACAAGTAACGATCCAGGAGAGCGTCTATACGTTTGAGAAGTCGTAAGGTGATGGGATCGTCGTCTTCTGTTTGCGTGGCTGCTGCCTGAGACATGCTGTGACAAATGGAGAGAGCGGAAAGGAGCTCCGATTTTTATGAGAGTGTCCACGTGGGAGACACGTGAAGATCAAGCACGAGAGGAACACGTGCTACGGGTTATAAAGGACGGTGTCGTGCAAGTCAGGTTCTCATTGAACACCATGAGTACGTCGTGGCAATACGGAGGTGTGTCTCCCGCTAGGTATCCTGATTTCAGTAAAAAACCGTCCAAACGAGGTAAGAAGAAAGACGATGTCGTTCGTGAAGCAGCTCAACCGCCTGCCAAAATTTACAAGGAAGCGCGTGAGAAAGCGGCCACCAAACGAAAAGAGGAGACTAAGAAGAAGAAGGACGAGGAATTGAACCAAGCGGCTCGTGAGTTGGATGCTCTGTTAGCCTCTGTGCCACCCGAGTTGCCTTCGTACGAACAGGTGATGGCCACGATGCCCCTCGAACAGAAAGATCCGCCGTTCGTGGTATCCTTGGCTGAAGGCAGGGTGCACCATGATGTGCCTTTTGATCCGGTCCTACACGCTCCTGAACCACCACCACCACCACCACCACCACCACCACCACCACCCGTGGTGTCGCCCTCGTCGTCCCGATCCTCGCCGCCGCCTCCATTGACCGGAGCGAAGGACGTATTGTGCCCGTTTCATGCTACACCATTGACAGGTGGCTTGACCAAGAATGGGGCTCCGTACCTGTACTGCCGAGATTATGATGGAGTGTGTCCTTTGTTTGTGATGGGTGCCGATCGAATCCAGACCTGGATCGATGCCATCGAGGCGCAGTTGCATGAGGATGTCCGACGAGGACCCTGGCATTGCTACCATCAGGAGAAGGCGCGTTTGTCGCGGACGGTGAAACCAGACTCTCCTAACAAGGATCGTTTCTTTTTGGCCTGTCGGCAAGAGGAATCGTGTAAGTTTTTCCAATGGGTGGATCTGGCCTGGAGCAAGACGATTCTCAAGAGGCGTGCCGAGGGCTACGATCACGATACGGTCCAACGGATCTCTCGGGAAGAACAGGAGAAGTGGCAGAAGCACCGTGAAGAGCAAGAGAGGAAGAGGATTTTCGGACCGTTGCCGGATCATGAGTACGTCAAGAAGAGGATGGAGAAACGGGAGGAAGAATGGTGCAGACGATTGGAACAGATCCGTCCCATTACACCAGGATTGCTGAAATCTTGTTTTTTTGATTTGAATTTTGATCAGATTCGTATCGATTCCGGAGTGTATAAAAGTCAGCAAATGAAAAATTTTTTTGAATAAAAATGATGATGATGATGTCGTGTGCTGAATTGGGTCGTCGGGTGGTGAGGGTGGGTCTGGAACAAATCGTACGTCTCCCTTATCGCGAGTACGGACGACGTCTCCGTTGGTCGATCTTGACTTGGGTGTGTCGAGAATTGATGACCTGTCTCGAAGGAGACGATCAATGGGACGGGTTGCCCACCCAAGAACCCGTGGATGCCATAGCCACGTTCGCCGCTCTGAAACGCAAGGACGACTATAAATGGCCTCATTTTGTCATGTACCTGACATGGTTGACGCGAACTTTGGGACCCGAGAGAGCGTACGCTACGTGGCAGACGTTGGAACAACGGTACCTGAAAGAGCTACCTAGTCTCTTGGAGTTGACCGTCCGACTCCTTCTCACCAAGACATGCCGAAGCGGAAGAACCGCCGCCGTGCTTCCGGCGTCACCGCCTACACGGACCCCGGCACGCCCGGCGCTTTAGGTGGCGTGGCCCGCTATGCCAAGGCCCAAGGGTTGTCCTTGAAAGAAGCCCGAGACGAATTGCAAGGGGAATTGGCCTACACGTTACATCGTCCGGTCCGTCGACGTTTTCAGACGTCCCCCGTGTTGGTGTTCCACAAAGACGATCAATGGCAGGCCGATCTGGTAGAGATGCAACCTCTCAAGAAATGGAATGGAGGAAATCGATACCTCTTGACGGTCATCGACGTGTTGTCCAAATATGCCTGGGCCATCCCCGTCAAGAACAAGACCGGGTTGGCCGTGACAGAAGCCTTTGAGAAGATTTTGCGACAGAGTGGACGGAAACCGTTGCGTTTACAGACGGATGCCGGAAAAGAATTTTACAATGCCCCGTTCAGAACCATGTTGGAAAAAGAAGGCATTCACCATTTTTCGACGCATGGGGATGCCAAAGCTTCCATCGTCGAACGTTTTAATCGTACGTTAAAACAACGCATGTATCGTTATTTCACGGCGCGTAATACGCGAGTGTATGTCAAGGTGTTGCCCCAACTCCTCGACGGGTACAATGGAAGTCGGCATCGGAGTATAGGTATGGCGCCACGCGACGTGACGGAGAAGAACGAAGGCGCGGTGTGGTCCACCTTGTACGGCAAACGCCTGAAGCGGCGTCCTCGTCCCAAACTCAAAGTGGGCGATCGTGTTCGACTCAGCAAGAAACATCGCCCGTTCAAGAAAGGGTATCTGCCGGGTTGGACCGAAGAAGTGTTTGTCGTACAACGCGTGGTACCCGGACCCGTGGTCACGTATAAACTGAAAGAATGGGATGGCACGCCTCTCGAAGGTAGTTTCTACGAAGAAGACGTTCAGAAAGTGACCGTGCCCGACGAAGCTTTGTTCCGCGTGGAAAAGATCTTGCAACGACGTCAACGCCTCGTGAAAGTGCGTTGGTTAGGTTGGCCTGAGAAATACGATAGTTGGGTGCCTCGTTCTGCGTTACGACATGTATAAAAAGATACAAAAGATGTAATAAAGATACCATACGTGATGTCTCGTTATGTGACATTGTCGAGTCATGTTCAAAAATCCGAATTCCCCGACAATGGTCCTTCCGAATTTAAAGTCCGTCTGCCTAGTGATCGTACCTGGCAGCAGGACACGGATCGTTGGGAAGTGGGATTGAGTGGTGTCTCTCTGCCTGACATTCCACCACCGCCGCCACCACCACCTTCGTTCCCCGAAAAGATTCTGGTTCACGAAGCGTACCATGGTGTGGGTCATCCAGAGACATGGAATAAGGAAGGATACGTGTGTATGTTTTACTACGTTACCACGAAAAAGAATGCCAAGGGAGAGATTCATATCATGCAGAGTCAGCGAAGGGTGATCTGGTTGTCGGAACTCACTCCATCTGAGACGGGTGTGGACTTTATCAAACAGGTCATGGATCTGATGCAACAAAAGATCCATCAAAATCTGAGCCCCGGAGAGCATCTTTACATAGGCGTCCCGGACACGAGTCAGACCCCTCCAAAGACGACGCGATACAACACCATGGCCAAATTTGTATGGAAGGGAGACCAATTGCTTTTGGACAATTCACTTGTGTACAAGCACGGAATCAATTCTCAAGGTTCGCCCTACAAGTATTTTGGATGGGTTAGCGAACTGGCTTTCCATATGGGATGGTTGACCAAGACGGGTCAAGGAGATCGACCGAATCACTACAAGAAAGGACCCAATCTCCTCATGGAAGCGATTGACGAGACCGCCCCAACACCGGATTACACTCAAGAAAGGTTTCTGGATGGGTCCGGCTTTACAGGGTATACAAGTCGATTTACCAAAGAAACTGGACCGGTGACCTTGATCACGGAAGGTGCAGGATGGGATACGTTGTATAACAATGCTCATTTCATGGTGATGGCCAATGCCTTCAACTGGCGATTCGTCCGTCTGAACGAAGCCTTTGCCAGACTGAAACCCACACCATTGGCGAAGCAACCGATCGAACGTCCTCTTTTCGTCTACGTCAATTTAGTGGAAAGTCAATGGTTGGAGGAGTCGTACGACCAACTGTTGCGCACCGTCCCCTATAAAAGCGGGGGTGCCTGGTGGGAACCACCACAGGTGCATTACCATCGCCTACGCGGATCTAAGATCGAAACGGTCCACGTTCGTGTCAAGGAAATCGACGGGCGTCCCGTGGCCTTTCCTAAAGACAAAACAAGTACTCTCTGTCTCCATTTTCGTCGTCGTCGTCGTCATGAATCGGATCGTCGTACTCAGCGATCCTTCGAAAGAGTTTCCGAATAATACACCGAATGCCTTCAAAGTACGTTTGCCCAGGGTCGTTCACTTTGATGGAGAATGGGAGGCCGCGTTGGCCTCCATCTCTATGCCTAATGAGGGGATGGATCTCCGGAGCTACTTGTCATCGGACGAGGTGATAAGCACTAAGTATCATATGAAGGATTCGGGAACCAATCCCGATACCATAACCTTGAAGTCAAGTCAAGTGACGAAGGCGGCGCTTATCCAACGCAATGCTGTCATTGTCAATGGTGTCGGGTTCATGAAGGAAGTCGTTCAGGAACTCAACCGACAGATGGTACTGGAGTTAATCAAGGCGAAGATGGAGTATGTGGAAGATAGTCAACGCCCTACCTTCCGATGGGAGGGTGAGACTATGATCATGGAGAGGAAGAAGGTGGCCGACGTGGGGTCCCTGAGCCATGGTAAAATGACCTTCTGCATTGATATCGACTTGGCCCAGAAGATGGGATGGATCGAGCAAAAGACTGTGACTTCTCTACTGAAAGTCTGGGTCTTGGGTGTTAATCTCGAGATGAACTTTCACGAAAAAGACCAGAAGAGACTCTATCGACAATTGGTTACCGAATTTCCCAAAAACAGTGATTGGACCCCTAATTACTGGCAGGTGAAGGATAACAAGTTGTGTCTGAGTCAGACCGTAGAGTGGCGATTCCTACACTTGAATCACTCATTTAATCGAATGTCCACTCAACCATCGCGTACCATGCTCGTCTACTCGGATGTAGTGAGTAGTAATATTGTCGGTGACTCAGAGCATCAGTTGGTCCGGGAAGTGCATTACACCCAGGATGGTTCGGGTGTCATCTACTTCGAGCCCACCCACATTCAATGGATGTCTATGCGCAGCGCAGAATTGGATGTGATCGAGGTCAGTGTGGGTGAGAGTACTGGAGAACTGGCCCGTTTCGCTCCTGGAGGGAGAACCATCGTCACCTTTCAGTTCCGTAAGAGACAGAAAACATCGTAGAACTAGCGTGACCTTTCAGTTCCGGAGGAGACCACGGTACGTATAAAAACGACGTGACACTGTCGGGAGGTCATCATCATCCTCATCATGCGTGGGGGTAGTCTGACACGGTATCATCCTCCGTACCAGCGTGGAGATGGTGCCACCGAAGAGTTGATCAAGATTGCATCGCCCGTCTTGATGAACGCCATGCAAACGGGACTTCAAGCGGCGGCTAGTGGTCGTCCGTTGAGTGACGTCGGAGGTGTGGTGGGAAACTCGTTGAAACGTGGTTTGAAACGAAAAGCGGGCGCTTTGGTGAAAGTGGGTGGACGGTATGCCTATAAAAAAGCCAAACGAAGTGTGGCGTCCATCTTTAGACGATGAATCGCCGACCGATGGTCGTCCATTCACGGTTGCGTCGACAACGCGCCTACCGTCGACGTCAGTCTGCTCCTACTACTATAAAAGGCAGGAACCCCGTTCAGTACGGTGGTTGGTTGATCCCGCACCTACCGAGAACACGACGACCTCGACGTAGAAGAAGAAGACGACGATCATGAGTCTGGAACTGTTTACCATGCCGTCGACGGACATCACGGTCGATTCGTACCGGATGATCCCGTACAGTGCCGCCATGACGGGCATCGTACCCATCACCTTTACCGTTCCCGGTTTGGACGAATTTATCGATTTGGGACGCAGTTTTTTTGAAATCGAACTGAAACTGAATTCGACGTCCACCAACGGTATCGTGGCCGATACCAATGCGGCTTCGGATGCCACCAATACCAAGTTTGTGTACGTCACCAACAATCTGGCCCACGGTCTCTTCAAGCAGATCAATCTACGGTTGGGTGGTGTCTTGATGAGCGAACAGACCGACACGTACATGTACAAGTCCTTCATCGAGACCCTCTTGAATTACAGTCGAGACGAAGGCGATACGTTGTTGGCCCCTCAAGGTTGGGTGAATTACCTGAACGTGGAAGAACAGCTGGCAGCGGCGGGAGGCGACGACGACATTTCCACCACCGCCGGATGGGCACACAATAATACGAATGCCTTGAAGACGGCCACCAAACTGTTTTACGGCAACAACAAAGCCACCATGATCATGTATCCTCATCTGGCCGCCATGCGAACGGGACGTTTGTTGGTCCCTCGCGTAGAAATGGTGATGGAACTGTTTTGCAACACGCCGGACTTTTTCCTGTTTGGGACCAAGACCAGCGGTGCAGGGGTCAAAAGATACGTTACGTTGGGTGCAGGGGATATCAAAGTCACTTTTCATTTGTGCCGCGTCAACCTGAATGTCAGTGTGGGTAACGAACTGATGGCCAAGATCGATGTGAAAGGTCAAATGGCGAATTATCCTATGGTCAAAAGTCAAATCCGAACCTTCTCGTTCGATGGCAAGACCACCTTGTGGACCGAAGACCAATTGTTCACAGGCCGTCTTCCCGATCGTTTGGTCGTCGGACTGCTGGACAGCAAAGCGTTTAATGGGGATTTGGAATATTACCCGTATGCCTTCCAAGATTTTGGAGTGAAGAGTATTCGTCAACTGGTGGGCGGAGAAGAATATCCCTACCCGACCTTGGAATTGAATGGCACCGATACACGGAAAGACTGGTTGGGCTATCAACGTGTCTTGGAAGCCAGCGGTTCCCTGACGAATCATCGCCCTCACCTGATTCAGCCAGGAGATTGGGGCTACGGCAAGAATTGTACCTTGTTCATGTTTAACAATGTACCCAGCGGGAATGCCGATTCACCGTATCATCGAAATCCCAAACAAAAAGGCAAGCTGCGTCTGGAAATCCGATTTAATGCCGCTCCCGACAAGAACATCACCATTTTGGTGTTTGGTGAATTCGAAGACAGCTTCCAAGCCGGTGCCAACGGAGCCGTCCTGTATCAAAAGTACGAGTGAGCAGACATGGAATTTGTACCCTTGAGTGACGTCACCTTACGCGCCTTGGCCTTGGACGATCCGATCCTGAAACGCGTCTTTCACGGCGTCCACCCCTCTGATGGGCTTCCGTCACGCCCGCCCCGTACGACACGGGCCGCCTACATTGTCAATACGGATCCACGAGGGGAACCAGGTCAACATTGGTTGGGACTTTGGACGGAACAGAATCGGTGCGAAGTCATGGACAGTTACGGGCTCCCGATGACGACTTACCGTGCACCTGATTTGGAACGATGGCTCGAAGACGAATGGAATGTCGTGCAATGGAACGATCGGACCCTTCAAGCTTTGAACAGTACCGCTTGCGGTCATTATGCTTTGATGTTTTTGAAAGAGAGGGTTCGGGGACGTACCATGCCCGAGTTTGTGCAAACCTTTTCTCCCCATGATTTTGTAGCCAACGACCGAAGGGTGGGTCGACAAGTACGTCGTCAAATAGTCCAAGAGGTCAATGCGCTACCCTGCCTTCAAGGTTGTACACCGCATGAACCGATTCTTCTACATTGATTAATAAAAAAAAAAAAAATTTATTTCATTACCTGTCGTGTCTTTGTTTTATGTAAGGGTATAAAAAAGATAATGTGCAGTTCGATCGTCGAGGAAGGATGATACGGCAACCCAGTAGTACGATGATCGTCGGTCCCTCGGGGAGCGGTAAGACGCAATTGACCGAAGCGCTCTTGACGGAAGGTGATGTCTTTGAAGGAGGTCGGACCAAACCGTGTCATTACTGTTATGCCGTATGGCAACCACGTTTCGAACGGATGAAAGGTCGTGGGATCCGATTTCACGAAGGGATTCCCGACATCGATCATCTTCGACAATGGTTTGGAAAAAGTGGTGGCGGGATCCTGGTCTTGGACGATCTCATGGACGAAGGTGGCAACGATAAACGCGTGTTGGATCTATTCACCCGAGAATCGCATCATCGGAACATTACGGGGTTGTATTTGTGTCAAGATTTATTTCCACCCGGCAAGTATGCCAAGACCATCTCCAGGAATGCCCACTATCTCTTCGTGTTCAAGAATCCTAGAGATCAATCGGGATTTCGGGCCTTGACGTTACAAGCCTTTCCCGATCGATGGCGTGACGTTCTTCGTCTCTTCGAAACGTGCACGCAACGCCCGTACGGGTATATAATGATGGACCTTCATCCCGCTTCAGACGATCGGTACCGACTGTTCAGTTGTGTGACACCCTCGGATGGTCCGACCCAAGTGTGGAAACGTATGAATGAGTAGTCCAGGATCCCCGTTTGCCCATTGGGATCCCTCTGACTATCGACGTGCCTTGACAGAGTACCGACGACAAACTCCTTCCACACCTTCCAGTCCCGGATCACCGTTTGACCAGTTTCAATTTGAACGCAATCCCTCTGAATATCAAAGGGAATTGCAAACGTACCGTCAACAGCAACAACGACGGAGAGCTAAAGAACGCGCGGCTCGTCGACGTCGAAGACAAGGAGGACGTGCTTTGGCTTTGAGTGAACGACTCGAGACCGCTCGACACATTCCTCTAGGAACCCGATCGTTTTCTGAACCTAGAATGACTGCTCCAGCCGGTGTGGGGAGCAGGACACCGCGTACGTCCCCGGCCAGTGTGGGGAACACCATTCCCAACATGACTCCCAGAAACAGTCCGGCCGGAGTCGGAACACGAACTCCCAACAGCACGATTCAAGAGTTTTTGGAAACGTTGGATCAAGGTCGTGTGCCGACGCCCGAACCCAATGCCTTGTTGACCGAACTGGGACTTGAGTCGGGAGGATTAGAGTCCGATGGGCTTTTAGCCCAACGACAACTCATGATGCGTTCTCTTTTGGACGGGAGTATCCCCGTCGCTCAGAGAACACAGATCCAAAGAGATTACCTGATCTCCGACCAAGATTTACAAGATTTTGCTGCCAGCGGTCCTTCCAATCGTCCTACCACTGGAGGGAAACGTCCACGTCCTACCACCGGAGGGAAACGCCCGCGTCGACGTCCTCTCCCAGCAGGTTCTCCTGCAGGTTCCCGTCGTCGAGGTAGCGGTGGCGGTGGCGGAGGCGGAGGCGGTGGCGGAGGCGGAGGCGGAGGGGCGGTGGTGGCGGAGGCGGTGGCGGTGGCGGTGGCGGTGGAGGAGGTTCTCCTGGTGGCGGAGGTTCTCCTGGAGGTTCTCCCGGAGGGGGCAGTCGCAGTGGAGGTCGACGACGTTTGAATCAGGACGGACTTCGTCGTCAAATGGATTTGTTATCTCAAGACGCCCGTCAACGAACGGATGGACGTCGTATCCGGAACATTACCCATACCAACACCGTGACCACAGTCTACGAAGATGGTGGCACGCCCACGGTCCGACGCACCTCTTCCCGACTCAGTAACCCATAAAAGGACATGCGCAACGCCACGATGTCAATCATGCCCAAGACCAAACGGCGACGACGGAGACGACCCCCACAACGTGGACGCGGTCTCCTGGCGGTCCTAGGCAAGGCCGCGGCTGCCGGGTACACATTAGGAAAAGACAAAAGGTATAAAAGGATGGGTGCTAAAGGAGTCACCGGTCACTATGAAGCGCCTAAATATAATTATGGCATGATGAAACGGATTCTCCGACGAAAACCTTGGGCGCGAAAAATGGTGATGGATCGAATGATGCGTGGGGATCCGCATCCTCTGAGGGGACTATGAAACGAAGAAGGAGAAAACCACCCACCCGACGACGACGACGACGACGTCAACGTGGCGGGGTGCTCCCTTTGGTCGTTGCAGGCGTGGGTGCTGCACTCGGAGGCGTGACTGCCCTGGCGCGTAAGAATGCTCGGACCCGAGCACGTCACCGTAAACGGTACGATGACATGGTGGCTCGAACACGAGCCGAAGACGCTCGCCGTGGAGACGATTCGGCCATCGTGTACACGCACATTCCTGCCTATAAACCACCGCGTTACAAAGGTCAAATCTTCCTCGAGAAACTCAAACGTAAACTCAGAGGCCGACGATAACTATAAAAGGACAGCCCAACCGATCCCACGTATCCATGATGGCACGTCAACGTGGTGGTAGTCTTTGGTGGGGCCCGAGACGGGTACGTCAACGTCGACGTATGATGGCACCCGTATGGATGCAACGAGGCGGTAACCTGGTGATGATCCCAGTGTCACAGCTCCAACGAAAAGGACGTCGTCGCCGCCGTCGACGAAAACGACGCTCACTTCGCGTATAAAAAGAAATTCGTCTCTTCCTCTGGATCGAATATCATGTCGTGGCGTATCCAGCGACAACGTCCGTTCCTACGGAGTGTTTTGAAAGAAGCCGATCATCAAACACGTCGAGCACGACTTCAAGCTGCCAATGCCGATCAAATCAATGCCGTGAGTGAACTGGTGATGAATGCACTGCGAGGGAACATTCCCATCTCGTCCAAGACGGTAGGACGCCTTCGACCCTACGAAAAGGTCATGGAAGACATGGCCCGCCGTAAACATTCTATTAAAAAGCGACGTCAGATCATGATGAATCAAACGGGTCGAGGTCTGTGGCAAGGATTGAACACCGTCTGTGAACGGTGTCTATGTCCGCGATGAAAGCGTGTCGTCATCAGATTCCTGGTTGCGTTCGTGCCCAAACACCCTATCTCGGTTGGTTCTACGAGATCTGACCCGATTGTCGGGAGAGGACCGTTTACGAAAACTTTACTATGCCGTGGATCAGATGATTGAGGCCATCAGTCAATTGGCCCGAGAGATTGTCAAGGGGCGTCTGCCTTTGTCCAAGTACACCCTACTCAAGATCACCGAGACCCCACGAGATCGAAGAGTGTTACGGGCCATCAGTCGTTCCACCCATAGCATAAAAGCCCGACGAAGGATGATGCGTCGACATTTCCATTCCATTCGATTCTGGCACGGATTGCATACGGCGTATCATCATTGTGTCAAGGATCATCTACAACATGGAAGATGGTTGGTGTGATAACACGTGGACGCAAGGGCCTCGTTCGTTCTGTGCCCTACAGGATCAGATACGGGGGCTTCGGCATCGTGTCCGCGAACAATGCGACATTGTCCGTCAATTGACCGATCAGTTGCAAGAACGCAATCAGAACTTGGAGCTTGCCGAACAAAAGATGGGGGTCTTGCAAGAACAAGTCTGCGAATTGAATCGACATTTGGAACGCGAACGCTACGAGAAACAGAACCTCTACTATAAAACCAGGGAGAGACGCGACGATCTTAGTACCTCACGATGAGCGAAGTGGAGACCATTCCAGGATTTGAAAACAAAGTCTTGATCGATCCTCAACGATTACGTCAACTCGAAGACGTGTACAAGGAACGTCTGACCGAAAACCTTCCTTTGGCCAAAGCCGCTCGTATTGCCGCCAAACAGGAAGCCGTTCTCATGTCGGATCAGATTCCTCCAGGTATCAAGAATACCTTGGCCACCTCTCTGGCCGACCAAAAGAAACGGTGGACCAAAGCCGTCCGACAACCTATTGGGTTCGGACCGGATGCCGACGACGAACGCGATGCCGAAGCCGATGCCTATGCGCAAGGACCCTTACACTCCATGTTGACGCAGTTGGTGAAGACGAAGAAAAAGACAACACCCGAAACCACACCCTCGGCACCCCCTAAAGCTAAAAAACGACTTCGATTCATCACTCAACCCAAAGCAGCCCCACCCAAAAAGAAGAAAAAAAAGTCACCCCCCAAGACACCGGTTCCCTCCGTCGACTGGGGACAGCTTCCGTTTCAAGGAGATCCCAGGATGATGGGGAGTAGTGTGGCCGACTACATGGAGAGGACCGCTCAATCGGTCAAGAAAAAAATTCGTAAGAAGACAGGTCGCCGACGTCCTACCGAAACAGATAAATTGCAACGCCCACCCGGTTGGTTGGATTTCGATAAGAAACTCAAACGACGTTTGGATGGCGAGGACTACTAAGAGACGGCGACGCCAGCGACGACGACGTCAGCGAGGTGGCAAATTTGACGTGCAGAAGGCTTTGGCCAAGACGGGGATCGAGTTTCATTGGCCTGGCTATCAGTACATGGGTCCTGGCACCAAACTGGCCAAACGACTCAAACGAGGTGATCCTGGCATCAATCGTTTGGACAAGATTGCCAAGACCCACGACATGGATTATGCCAAGGCCAGAAACTTACAGGACAAGTGGAAAGCCGACGACAAGATGATTCGGGCTATCAGTAACCTCCCAGGCAAAAAGAAGAAGACGGAGAAAGTGGTCAAGAAAATCATGCAAATGAAACGTAAACTCAAACTTTAATTTTAAACATTTTTCAACGAAATTTACGACTGAATATTCTTGTCCGACTACAAGGACGGTAAGGACCGTAAATGTCAATAAAAGGCACAAAATAAAAATGTCCCGTCTTCTGATTCTTCTTGATCTGTTTTTCCGGGTGCCACAGGGGTTGTCTCCGATAACGCCAGGCTTCACGAAGGGCCTGTCCTGTTGCACAACAAATCAGACTACCAAACAGCATGACCGCTCTCAGGTGACGCCGTGCAGGGGGTAATTGGAACTGCAATAGAAATGAAAATGTCCATCAGATCCTCTTTTCATACGATGGTGACGAAAACGCCATATCTCTGCACATCTCCATGGCTTTCTCAACCAACTTTGGGTAGGACAACATTCATGTAACTGAGGCTGAAACTGGGTCTGGATCTGGAACGAAACGAAAAGGATAAGGATCCTCCACAAAATAAAAATGTCCATCCGCTCCTCGTCTCATACAATAAATACGGAGACGCCATATCTGAATACACTCTGCAAACTCCAACTCCAGCCAAGCTTGGGTAGGACAACGCATTTGACGTGGGTCCGGATGAGACGGCACGACCATCTGAAAAAATTAAAATGAACAGGAACAGTAGGGAGGTCCCAGACTATGATAACGTCTTGTCCGTACCACTAAATGTCCTTCGGTATTCTGGTAAACAAAATGTCCCTCCTCGTTACGGACCATCACCTGACGACGCCATACAGGTGGATCCAAATAATAAAGGGCCACGCCTCGGTCCTCATCATCATACTCCTCCAAATCCTCATCGTAAGGATCCTCCAAATCCTCATCCTCCAAATCGTATTCATCGTACATCCTCATCCTTATCACACGTAAATAAAATGTTCCGATGCCTGTGATCGGGTCCGATCCTGTATAATTATAAAATCCGTATCGTGCCACGACCGCATCGATGATGGTCAGTTTCTGGACGATCGTATAACTTTCTCCATAACACTCTGCACAGTAACGATCGACATCCACGTACTCTTCGACATCCGGGGGAATGCTGAGCAGCTAAAACATAAACAAAGACACGCCTGTCAAACGTTCTTCCAGTAACATGAATCGAACCTCGGGCGTATAGGGTCGTCTCTCGTGCACATGAAAGCGTCCACTCCACGTACAAAAACATCGGTCGGCACGGACCATGATCTACGAAAAATCCACAGTACATCGAGGTGTTAGTTCCCATAAGACACGTATCTGATAACGATCATTCCACACGAAGCTATAGGATCTCTCAACCGCAGTCGATTTTTCCCTACGACGTGTGTAGGTCCCCTGACAATGTCGTGCATGTTCCTGTGGTGCTATGTTCGTTCGTTGGTCATTGAGCCGGTCAAGACAATACATGCATGTGATGGGTCCATACGAACAACAAGGTGAATCCCAAAACGTAAACCCATCCCCATTGGCGAACACCGTCATGAACTTAAAAAAACAATAACGGCACCATTAATTTGTTGTCGATTGATTTCGTCTTTGATATCTGTCCAGACTCGGAAATAAACAAGCTCTTGTTCGGAGGTACGAGGTCCACTGTACGATCCAAAAGTAGGCAGACTGCACCAAGTCTAAACAGAAAAATTCACGTTAATAGGAGAATCGACTATCGGCGACGACGACGGCGACGGCGAATACGACCATGAGAACCGACCGCCCTCCATAACTCCGCTATAATGTCTAGTTCTTTTTCCGTCCAACCCCTCTGGGATGAAAAGCGAGTACATGGGCGTCTACACCAAGTCTAATGAAAAAAACAACAACAAAACAGTCACCATCGTCTCTGAGGACAGCACGCACACCAACACCAACACATGGCCGTATTCTGAAAAACGTAACATAGGTTATCGACGGCTGTATATCGTAACGAGTCCAGAAGACGGATCCCAAAAATCCACATCAATCCTCTTCCACAACTCCGCCGTAATGTCCATCTCTTTTTTCGTCCAACCCCGTTCGTAAGAATAACGAGTAAACTGATTCAGACGACACCACATCTAACGATAATAAAGAGAACGAAACGTTTGAATCAGTATCCCGTCCCAATAGAGACCCGTACCCCTAAGACGAAAGCAATAAGAAGTACACGATCCGTATCCATAAGAGGTACAACGTCCGGGTGGAACCAAGTCTGGAAAGATCGACGAAAACCAAAGCCACTGTCAATTAAAAAAAAATCAACGGTCACGGTTACTGTAACCGTAATAAGATTCAAACTCAATATAAGTAGATCGGCGACCCCCCGAATAGCAACGACGACGTCCGTAGGAGGTTTTCAACCCGTCACATCGACAACGAACGAGACACCCGTAACACAGACAACCAAAGTAGTTGAGATCCAACCGTTTCAAACAGTGAATGCACGTGGCGGCGGTCTCCGTACAACGTTGTGGACACACCCACTTGATCCAACACCACCGATCTTCTGACGGTGGATAGCCTTGACGACTCCTATGTTCCTCCACCACCATCTAATAAAAAAAAAAATAAAAAAAAACCTATCTTACAATCTCATTCAAGTAACGTCGTCTCCATCGAAGCTGCTTCATCGTTCTCGGAGGACGTGCCCGTCGCCACATCCAACAACCATTCCTCCATACCCATCTCGATAGACTTTCATCCCCGAACGTATCCTCAAATTGACAAATCACCTACGAAAGAAAAAACGACCTATCTTAGAATCTCAGTCAAATAACACCGCCTCCATCGACGCTGCTCCTCCGTTCTCAGGGGTCGTCTCCGTTGCCACACCCAACGATCCTCTCTCCATATCCATCTCGAAATCCTCTCATCTAATGTTTGTTCCAATTGACAAATCACCTACAATAAAGCAAAAACTGGGTCCAACTATACCCCCTGACACAAATAACACCAGTCCCCCAAATCATGACGACACGGTGGAAACCCATAACCCACGTCACAGGTGCAAATCAAACATCCCGGACGACGGTAAGACGCATAAGACACCGCACAATTACAGTCCCACTTTCTACACGTCAATTCCGCATAACTGCAACGACATTCCCATTCGACCAAATGATTGTCCGCCTCCGACCTAGTGACCACCATGACCTACAAGAAAACAACGACAATGAGGAGATCGAAACGGCATACACAAAAGACCTCTCCGGTAGACAGGCCATCGACACCAACGACACACGACCATCCCTTCTGGACGACTAGACCGAAACCTGCCCGTACAATACCGATACCCCGGACAACTCATCATGCCCAAAAGACAAGTCCGACATTTCATGAGTCGACTTCCCGCAGGATTACCCCCAGGGGGAAACCGTCGGCACGGTCCACATTCAAAGACGATAGTCGATTCTCCTACGTACGTCGCCGTCATCTAAAAGACATCAAATAAAATAAACGAATCTATCAGATCCGCTTCGATTTCCACCCAATACAAATACCCGGTACGTACCGTGCCATGTTGAGCGCAACGTGGTAGACGGAGTAACTCTTCGTGAATGGGGTTCCAACGTTCCCTCCGGTCCTTCTCTCGTTCCTTCTCCTCCTCTCGATCTCGAACCTTCAATACATGATGACGTACTTCGGGAGGCAACAGGTCCCAATACGAAGCCTCGTCTCGGGTCGCCGGGGTCTTCTTGGTAATCTGGCCTTCTTTTCGCCAACGACCATTCTCTTGCTTGACCCAAACCTCTTGCTCATACTCTGGGTCTTGCTCCACCTCCATAGTACGTCTGGCGACTGCCATCTCGAGCGCACGTCTCTTGGGTTCGGATGCCATGACTTTTCTGAAACTCCTCACTCGATCGAACTACTTAACAGGAATCGTTCCACCAATCCCCGTGCTCCTAAGGGGTCACATGACTCTCTGGGGGGATACCCCCCCCATCCCCCCAGGAGACCTATCTCGCTCCGGATTGGTCCATCTAGGGTACACGTCAAGGTCTTTCAAGGTGACTCTTTTCTCTATAAAAGACACACCGTCTTTTTCAAGCAAAACATCTCATCATGGATAGTGATAGTGATTTGGTTGAAGCACTCGACGAGTTTGAACAAATTGGAGGTGCTGCTCCAGGACGTTTCGTCTTTGAAAGACTTCCTGTGGTCGAACGGCGTAGTGTCCGTCTCGGTGTTCGTGAACGCGTCTTTCAACTTCGCCCTCGACAGATTGGAGCGTTCATCCCCCGACAACGTCTCACCGATGCCCTCGTGCAAGGTCTTCGTACCGCTCTAGATGACTTAATCAACGATCAAGACATTCCCGACGGCGATCGCATTTACATTGCTCTATCCTCCAATCGTATTGCCAATGCCTACAACGGTTGGGGACTACGGGCCGGAGAATGGCGCGCTCAAGGTCCGCGCGTGGATGCTTTACTTGGGAATCTTTCCCACATGCTCAACTCGAACGAACAATTTGAAATGGACGATTCCTTCACCCTCTCCTTCGTTCATGTACGCGGGGCTCCCACCGGTTCCGGTTACAAAAGAAAACATTTACCAGGGCATCAAGCGTCGACGCGACTCAGAGAATTCAAGCGCTGTGTCTTACGTGTTCCACAGGATGACCAACATCTATGCTGTCCACGCGCCATCGCTATGGCTCGAGGGGTCCATCAACATCGAGACGATCCTCCACGTCGTCGACAATGGACCCGCTGGAACCATCGTCGCATGACACGAGCGGCTCAAGCACTTCTAGAGGAAGTCGGTCTTCCTCCTCAACCCTGTGGTCCCGAACAACTTCAACAACTCGTCACCGCTCCCAGTCTTCAAGACTACACCCTCGTGGTCGTGGATGCCAACCGCGCTTATGCTTGTTTTGCTTACGGTCGCGGGGACACGTTGTTAGGACTCTTACACGAAGACGGTCATTACGATGCCTTGTCTTCCTTACCCGGTTTCTTCGGTCAAGATTACTTTTGCAGTCAGTGTTTCCAAGCCTACAAGCATCTAGGTCAACATGCCTGCCGTAACAATCAAGCCAATCATTGCGGCGCCTGCTTGCAAAACGGATGTCCTGATCATGCCGAGGCCTACCGACAGTACCGCTCGGCTCAGACACCCTGTATTCTCTGTGGACGTTCTTTCTACGGAGACACGTGTCTCCAAACCCATCGGACCAAGACCCACGCCGGTCAACCCGCGGATCCTGAACATCCTTCCGTCTGTGCCACCCGTCGTCAGTGTAAAGAATGTCACCGCACGTTACGTGGTCTCAAAGAGATCCGAACTCATCGGTGCGGGTATCGGAAATGTTCGTGCTGCAAGAACGACGTCGACGTCCATGCCCATCGATGTTTCTTACAAGTCGAAAAGACTCCCGCCGAAGAACGACGCTTGACACGGCAGCGACTCTCTTTCCAAAGGATCCTGAACCAAGGACTGGCGCCTCTCTTAGAAAACGAGGCCGCTGGCTTGCACGCTTTTCTGGCGGGCGATAACGAGGACGACGACGAGGAGGAGGACGATGAGGAACCGCCCTTGCACGTTTTCTTTGACATTGAGAGTATGCAAGTCGAGGGACGTCACGTGCCCAATCTGGTGGTGGCCGAAACAGAAGACGACGACGATCCTCCCGTCTCGTTCCAAGGAGACGACTGTCTCTTTCACTTTCTGGAATGGTTAGAAACATTAACCGAAAACGGAATGCGACCCCTAACAGTCATCGCTCATAATTTCAAAGGGTATGACAGTTATCCCATCATCGACGAACTCCACCGGCAAAAGAGAGACCTGGACCAAATCCGAAACGGTGGGAAAGTCCTCCAACTCACCTACCCTCACGAACACACGACCATACGCTTCATCGATTCGCTCTCCTTCTTCCAGATGCCGCTGAGCGACTTCCCCAAGACGTTCGGGCTCACCGAGCTCAAGAAAGGATACTTTCCACATCTGTTCAATACCCCCGAACATCAAGCGTATGTAGGCCGACTTCCCGACAAAGCCTTCTACATGCCCGACGGCATGTCCGTCAAGAAACGTCGCGACTTTGATACCTGGTACGACGACCAAGCGGCACGACAAGTCGTCTTTGATTTCCAAGCCGAACTCTTAGCCTACTGCCAATCGGACGTGAAACTCTTGAAACAAGGATGTCTCACTTTCATGCGGGATTTTCAAGGACGCGCTGAATTCAATCCCTTTGAGCAAATGACGGTCGCCTCTGCCTGTAATCGCTACTTGCGTATGCACTGTATGGAAGAGGACTCCATTGCTTCCGAACCTCCCCTAGGATGGCGAGGTCGTGTCAATCATTCCCAAGCCTCCATGGAATGGTTGACGTGGTGCGAACACCATCTACGACAACGAGCCTACCTGGCCCTCTCGCCGGAAGAACACGAGAACCACGAAGCCCTAGCTCGTGCCTACGGACAGTACGACGCTTATCATCCCTTGCATCGCCAACGTATCCAGCATGCTCGGAACGAGGGCGAGTACCGCATCCCTGGTACCCGATACACGGTCGACGGTTACGATGCCGATACCAAGACTGTTTACGAATTCTGCGGGTGTTTCTGGCACGGATGTCGGACTTGTCATCCCCAACGCACCGACGTGCATCCGACCTTACTCGATCGCACCATGGACGAGGTCCGTGCTCTCGTCGACAAGAAACGTACATTCCTCATCAACCGTGGGTACCAAGTCGTGACCATGTGGGAATGCGCCTGGAACGCTCTCAAACAAACCAACCAGGACATCATGGCCTTTCTAGCCCGTCAACACCTCCAAGCCCCCCTTGAACCACGCGACGCTTTTTACGGGGGTCGGACCAATGCCGTACGTCTCTACGCGCACGTCGACGAGGAGAAGGAGGAAGAAATCCGATACGACGATTACACGTCCTTGTATCCTTGGGTCAACAAGTACGGCACCTATCCCTTGGGACATCCCACCTTCCTGTACGAACCCGACACCACCGATCTCTCGCCTTATTTTGGTTTGGCCAAATGTACCGTCCTTCCACCCCAACGTCTCTACCATCCCGTATTGCCTTACCGCAGTCACGACAAACTCACGTTTCCCTTATGTCGTACTTGCGTCGAAGAGAACATTTCCAAACCTCTTTTGGAAAAGACACATGCCTGTCATCACACGGACGAAGAACGTGCTCTCGTCGGTACTTGGTGCACCCCCGAACTCAACGTGGCTGTACAGAAAGGTTACGTCATTCAACACGTCCACGAAGTATGGCATTTCGATCAGCAACGTACGGGACTCTTCCAATCCTACGTGGACACGTGGCTCCAAATCAAAGAAGAAGCCAGCGGTTGGCCCGAAGGCTGCACTACCCCTGCTCAGAAACAAGCTCACGTCGATGCGTACTATGCTCGGGAAGGCATTCGTCTCGATCCCACCAAAATCGAAAAGAACCCTGGACTCCGAGCCCTGGCTAAGATGATGCTCAACTCCATGTGGGGAAAGTTCGGGCAACGGATCAACAAAACTCAGGTCCGAGAATTCACCGAACCTCAACCGTTCATCCAATTCCTCGACAGCGATCAACACGATGTCCGTTACGTCAGTTCCCTCACCGAAGACCGGGTCGAAGTCCATTACAAACTCCAAACGCACGATGTCTTGCCTTCACCCAATCTCAACATCTTCATAGCCGCCTTCACTACCTGTCATGCCAGACTCCGTCTCTATCGAGCCCTCGATCATCTCGGTGAACGCGTCCTCTACTTCGACACCGACTCGGTCGTCTATCTCCATCGTCCTGGCGACCCACCTTTGGATCCTCCACGAGGTGCCTACCTTGGCGACTTCAAGGACGAATTGGATGCGGGCGATCACATTGTGGAATTCTGCTCGGGCGGTCCTAAGAACTACGGTTACAAGACCAAGAACGGACACGTGGTATGCAAGGTCCGCGGTTTCTCCCTCAACGTCGAAGGGATGACTCAATTGAATTACGATGTCTTGCGTCAAAACACTCTGGATGAATTGCATCGTCCTCTAGACCGTCCGCGTACCACTCGTGTCATGCAATCTCACACCATCCAAAGAAATGCCAAGACGTACACCTTAGAAACCCAGCCTTCTCACAAAGAGTACCGGCTCGTCTACTCCAAACGGGTCCTGGATCCCACGACAGCCCAGACCTACCCTTACGGTTACGAACGGTTCACCGACGAGGATCTGGATCTCGCTCAAGTCTTAGCGGACCTATTTAGGGACGAGTAGACACCAGGTCTCCTCACACGTTCCCGCTTGTAAATAATAAGTTTGTTATCATTAAACCGTTTTGATTCGAGAAAAAATCACCTCTGGTCTCCTTCATGTTCCCCCCGGATCTTGGTCTACATTCCAAACATACTTTCTGTTTGACTCCCCCGGTTATGACGTCAAATGGACTTTGACCCCACCGTCTCAACCAATCTTGTTCACGTGTGCACGTGATAATGGCGGACCTAAAAATATCCACCAATCAGAACACGATGCATCTCATTAAAAATCGCTCTCCACCAATCAGAACGCTCCATTCAAAGCCGGCCTATATTCCCCCATAGTACTACTCCCGTGTGCGGTCTCCTGATGTCCGGAGTCAACTATGCAAAGTCAATGGCAACGACAGGTGCTAAAATTCATATCTCGGCCAAATTTCAACGAAACTCAGTCAGATTTAAGTTCAAATTCACATCTCCTCAAGTGTGTTTTGAGTGGTCCTGGTCCTCAGTCTTTTTGGAGTACGGGATGTCCAACGGGCACAGGATCAGTCGAGGCAAGAATTACCTCCCGTAGAGCTGATTTATCCGGTTGATATGAATTGACTTCAGTTGGGGTAAGTGGTTGAGGATCTGGGTCGGATGGGTTGCTGTCTCAAAGGATTGGGCACCTGATTCGGTTGGCTTAGTGCCGGGGCTATTCTGCAGTACATTATCCACATGCCGGCGCCAAACTCGCCCATCATCAAAGCGAACCCTGTAATCCTGTAAGTGTGATGAAGGGTGCTCTTCTACTCAGTTCCAGGTTGTCATCTTTGTCCCGTGTCCTGATACATGGTCACGTGCAAGGACTGGTTCACCGACAGCGATTTGTCTGAACTTGGCGTGCGTGTCATGGTGCATCTTCATCTTCCCTTGCGGACAGGAGACATGAGTGGTGAGATCTGGCCTCACTAGAGAGAGACGTGTACGTAGTTCCCTCTTTAAAAACAGTTGGGTAATACTAAAAGTGGTCGGGGTGGCTGACGGGAACGGTCGCTTATAAACGAGAGCTTTCAATTGGAGAGTTTAATTGACATTTAAAAAGGGGTTTTACATTGGTGGGCGTAAGTAAAGCTGGTCTACGAGAGTGGTCGCAGGGACAGCTTTGACTGTAATTGAAGAGTTACAATGAAGTCAACCTTCACCTCAAATTGCCTTATCTTTTACCATGTAATCTTGAAGTCTTCCTTCTCATAATTATTAAGGACCTTCAGATCAGAGGACGAAGACGACTACGAGTACTTCACTGGCGAAAAATGTCTGCGCAAACAAAGGAGATAATGTTGCGCATGCGCCTCATCACCCCAAAAATCCCTTGAATTTCAGTCAAATTCATTCGAAACGCGGGAACATGAGAAATGGCGGATGTAGTGCTGGCATCGTTAATATTCATCGCATGTTTCCAAAAGGACGGCACACAATGAATGCAAAGATGATGAGTCATTTGAAAGACTTGGGCATTACCTTATCTTTATGACTGATACTGGTTCAATACAACGGGAAATACGGCGACGGATCACAAATGAAGCGAAGATGGCGAGTCAAAAGTGTGGCGATGAATTGCAGAACTTGCAAAGAGCAGAGGATAGTTTTGCCTTCCTGGCGTTGTTTTTCCTTATTTAAGAGACTTCAACTCAGAATGGAGTGCTGTTTGATAATAAAGTAAGTCGGATTCAAATTGAAATGTGAGTTTACATTCAAAAATATGGGTAAACTGGCGTTTGAAGCGAGGACAACGATAAATCAGCTAACAAGATGGAGTCGAAAAATGGCAGCCCACTGGTGAAGAACATCTCAATTCGCTATAAAGCTTCCCAACCTTGAAATTTTGAACCACATTGTCGAAGTAGAGTCGGGAATTGTTCTGGAGAAGAAATAGGGCTGATTTTGAATCTTGAAGCGAACAGATTAAGCCAAG
>NW_027180205.1:2500-5000 GCF_036669925.1 Montipora capricornis | reverse complement strand
CAATGGGTTTTCATAATCACTACCCCGCAACATAGAGCCATATAGTAAATATGGCTAAATAAGCGAATAATAGACATTGATTAGACAATGTTTACTGACAATGCTTAACCTTAATTATGACATTAATTTTACTAACTTTGTTACAATGAATATGATCATGCCAGGAAAGGTAATGGCCAATATAGATACCATACCCAAGTATCTTAAGATTGAAACTGGTTCAAGGCATTGACCAGCTAAGTTTAATGAAGGAAGTAAGTTGAAATTTACTTTCTGATGAGGATTGAAGATATGATATTTGGTTGTCTTTAAATTTAAAGTTAATAAACACTTGGTTGTCAGAGCTATTGTGAATTAGAAGTTCATCTATATATAGGGAAGATATTTGATGACAAGCATTGATGTGCCAAACACAGGAACAAAAGAACCTTTTGTTTCAACAGCCAGCGAGCCTCTGGTTGGCACATTAATGACAATAGGTAAACAATAAATTATCTTCCCTACAGTGTTTTGACATGCTGCATTGCAGAGGTTTCCCCTCCACATGATGTACAATTTAAACAACTTGCTATTTACAGGGTGTCAAGTGGGTAAAATGGTCAGAAAATGAGAAAATAGGGGGGGGGGGTTTAACCTAAAAGTAGGAACAAAATAGCGGCATTTGCACGTGAATAGGAAAAGTAATGGAAATGCCTAATTGAAGTCATCATTGAGAGGTTCAAAATTATTGTTTTTAAATCAACATGAAGTGCAAGCTTACTACATTTTTCTCCAGCCATGAGCACAAAAAATACATAATTTTTCCTGAAAAACCAGCGAATTTAAAAGGCTCAGAATAATGGGAAATAACAATAGCTTGCACATTCATCAACTACCTACAAGTTACTACAGTACCCTCATTATCTACCCTCCGATTTCAATCCATGGCGATTTCGTAAATCCTCCACACACGTTGCTAATTGTAACTAGTACGAACTGGCGAAGAAGACGTAAACAACGCTGGCATTTCGTATAATGTTTCTGTGGACAAGAAGGAAAATAAAATACACTAATTTTTTAAAGAACATTTAATAGGGTGCGATAGTTTATGGCTTGAGATTATAAACAAAACAAAAGGAATAGCGAATTCATCTTACCTTAGCAGACAATTGTTAGTAGTATATAGGGCCTATTGTAAGAACGAGTCAGAAAACAATAAAGTTTATTCTTATTCAATGACATGTAAATTAGTGGGCCGGGTATTCTGCAATCTAGCCGGAATCAACTTCTCTCACTGAACTACCGCTATTCCGACAGAAAAAAAGTTGTACACGTCGCTGCTGCTATAAAAATCCCCAGGGCAAGTATTCGAACAAGACATCTTTGGCCGCCATTTTGTTTGTTATTTCGCGCGCGCGCGTGAAAAAACCTGGGTACAAGCAAAACAATCAACCAATCAGACAAAAGTGTCCTTTATTGTCTGCGCAAGTCTGCGCATAAGTCGCGCAATATGGCACGTGATACGTTTCCGGGACTATCATTGGCGCTCATGAAAAAAGCACTCCCAAGGAGAACAGAAAAATGGCTGCTGTTTGAGAATCGGTAGGTTGTTGGTTTCCGTCTTTTTTAGAGCGATCAAGGCTAGTTTTAACGCCAGTTTCAAGTGGAATGTATTCTTAGAAAACGTCTATGTTGTGTAAAACGTTTGCAAGTCCAATCCAACCGGCATCCTCGGAAAATTTGGTCCTGGAAAATTTTATTTCCTGGGAAAAGAGCTGCGAAACAGGTGAGTTTTTGCGCAATTTTTAATGTGGAAAGTTTGTTGCCACCGGGTACAAAAAGTTACTGTAATGTGCAGAAAGGAGGATTCCCAAGGTTTCCGTTCATGTGCGAATTGGCTTGTACCAGGTGGCAGGGAAATGGCAATATTGTTCAACGTGAAGGTTATTTTTTTCTGCGTTACACCTTACGATCGGCACCTCTACATGAATGATCAATGATTCGATTTGATTTTGAATATGATTGTGTCATTGGGAACGTAACCCTAGTATCAAATATTTTAAATAGCTGCTTTTAAGGTCATCTATATTCCCTATTCTGGTAAATGTCTAAGTTATTATACTTTTTAGCAGTCACAACTCAACGATCCTTGCGTTCAAGTACCGGTAGTTACCAAGTTATGGATTTGCAATTAATTTGAGTTTAAAATCAAAATCAAAATCCATGTTTGTTAAAATAATGTTTGGGAGAACAGAAGTGTAGGTACAGATGTATATAGATATCTATAGATTCAGGTTCGTTACTGTTTTTCAAATCTTTTTTTTTAGACTATTGGAAGCATTAATGACGTAATTTTGGTTTTAGGGAACTGTCATGTGTTGTTGGATCAAGGAAATTCTGTTTTGAGTCAAGTATGGTTGACAGTGGATAGTTGTTCCTGAGAAGGCTGAAAGGAAGCTTTATTGCCTTGGACTTTTTTTGGTTACACCCCACATGTTTTGTTCTTTCTTAGATGGCAAAA
>NW_027180204.1:250000-252500 GCF_036669925.1 Montipora capricornis | reverse complement strand
TAGCCCTTTTTGCCTCGTTCAAGGTTAAATAATCTTTTGAATTTTCAGCCTAAGGACGAGGCAAAAAGGCCTAATTTGAAAGCAAACAAAAGAATACTAACTTGACGGCCATTTTAGAATAAGGTGTGTAGAGATTTTAGTAAGAATAATTCCGCCACAAGCTAGTTTCAAGCCACGAGGGCTTATCCCGGTTTTAGTAGCCTAAGACATTCATATCAAACTTTGGCTTTGATTTTTGGGATGACGATAGCAGGCAGCTTTGCCTTCCCTGTATCATCATTTTTATTCTTTCCGGCTGGATTCGAGGGTCTTTTCTTACGAGAACATGAGTTGTTTCTCAAGTTGTTCATAACCATATAGTAACAAAATTAACTCTTCCCTTTGGAGGGGTAATGGAATTGTTAGATAAGAGGGTGGAATCACACTGATAATCTCAGTAAGGACATTGCCCCCCTCCCTTCCCTCCATTTTCCTCGCGGGCACTAGGTAATAGCCCTTATGCGTGAGGACGTCTGACCAGCTGATTTCACCACCAAGCCTCGAATTCGAACAATCAAACTTGTAAATTTTTAGCTTGAGCTGAATCCCAAAGGAACAAACATGTAAAGAAAACCCATGTGCGAAGAGTATTGCATGTCCAGATGATGTGAATAATTTTGTGCAAACGAGGCTCGGTGGCGAAGTCTTGAGCATATGGCGTCATCATGCATAAGGCCTATTGAGGCATTGACAATGTTAGCGTCAACGGAAATGTTACTTCAAAATATAACCTGCCGCTGTCGTAAATTGTTCGCGATTATTCCAATAGACCAATTTCGATATATTAAAATTCAGTCGAAAACAAAAGGCATCATCTCGAGGCTCTGGGAATAAACTCATACAAATCTTTATATTTATTCCCCAGAGCCTCGAGATGATGCCTTTTGTTTAGGACTGAATTTTAATGTATCGAAATTGGTCTATTCGGTCCGTTGTAGAATATGGGAAAATATCCTACTACTGGTTTGGTGCGAACGCTTTCGAGGTAAGGAAAGAAAATCAACGATTCATCGTTTCCTCATGCTCCATTCAAGACCATAAAATGCGTTAATTTCAAGTTGTGGTTTTGCCGAGTGCAGCAAAGGAATGTACTGAAATGTGCAACGTTCGTTCAGCACGAGGAGTTCTTCCCCTGAACGAATAATATTGTTTTCTGGTGTCGCTATTTCCCTATCTGCCATCTTCCTTTAAGTCGAGCGCTGGTATTATATCGGCAGCAGTATGTCAGTCAGTGTGAAAAGAGATAGCGTGCTAATTATTAATAGAGCTTCTTTTGTATCGAATCGAACCACCTTGATAGAAAATCAAGGGCGTTAATCATTACATCACAGCGCCTCTTTATTGACAGTTTTCGCATGATTATGAGCCTCCATACGTGATGCTCAGAAATGGACTAGATTATATTTCCCTTGGGCTTTTGACGTCACGAAAAGAGGAAAAGAGGAAGTGCGGCAGGCTTTTGGACTGCCAAAATCCTGAATTCAAGATTTTGGACGGCCAAAATCCTGAATTCAAGATTTTGGAATTCAAGATTTTAACCTGCCAAAATCCTGAATTCAAGATTTTGGACTGCCAAAATCCTGAATTCAGGATTTTGGCAGTCCAAAATCTTGAATTCTGGATTTTGGCAGTCCAAAATCTTGAATTCAGGATTTTGGAAACTTAACTCTAACTCTACGACATAACTCTATGAAAATAACTCTAAGAATGGCTGTCCCCTTTGCGGATGGTACTTGATCCGTTCATAAATTACACTTAAAAAAAAAAAAAAAAAACACCAGCAAAACTAAAACTGCAAAAATTTAATTAAAATGGCTTTTAATCCACTTGTGTTACTATATATCATACCTTGGGGAAAAAAAACTGAAAACAAAACGAAGCACTAAGAATTTATTTTTTCTTGTATTTTAATGATAAAAAGTTAATACTTTTCCAATCTCTGAGGCAAAAGAAACGAACTCAAAGCAGTCAATCAGAAGGTCACGTTAAACTTCCTCGAACGGGTCATAATGATAATGATAATAAAGATGATAATGATGATAATAATAATAATAATAATAACAATAATAATAATAATAATAATAATAATAATAATAAACTTGTATAGCGCCGATATCAATATAGCTATTTTCATCAGCGTTCATCCAACGGAACACTATTTTCTAAGGCTTCTAGGATGCCACATTTTATCCATCCGTTCTCGATGATTGAGAGGTTTTTTTTGCCATAAAACTATTGAACATTGAAAATAGTGTTGCTTCTTGAAAAGAAAACCACAAAAATTAGTTCCCAGAGTCAACTGGAGCCACAAAAATTTGTTCCCGCAAGCCTAAAAAAATCGCTAATCCGTCCCGCAAAAATTTCATGCTACACGGTAACCAACATTACCAAGCAGAATGCTTTAATTCCGCGTTAGTGATGTGCCATTAAGCCGTTTATGTTCTTTTTAGAAACAAGTTTC
>NW_027180204.1:245000-247500 GCF_036669925.1 Montipora capricornis | reverse complement strand
AAGTACTTATTGGCCAAAAAGGTGGTGGGAAAAAATGGCAAATTCATATCTTAGAATAAACGCGTGTATACGATCTCTAGAATTACTTTCAAATCAAAACAGATAAGTCATTGAAGCCAACAACCAAGCCAATGAAGCCAATACCCGGCACCGCGAATTCAGTTGTGGCTGGTGGCGTCTTCAGCTGTTTGCTGTCCGCTGTTGTTGTGATCCTTTTGGACACTTGACTTGGAAACAGTAGCAGGGCTGAGTGTAGAAAGAAAACCACATGACCAGATTAATTTAGAAGTTGCTTCAGTAGCTGTCTACCGGAGGTTTCCTGGGGCGGATCCAGGATTTTTCATAGGAGGGAGTACACCACTAAGGGATGGCATAGCTGACTGGAGACGTTTTTTTTTTTACAATATACAAGTTGTATTAAAAAGCCCCAGGTCATCTCAGGAAGGGGGAGGGGGGTGCCCAACCCCTGCACCCTCCCCCTAGTTCCGTCCCTGGTTTCCTAGGAAGGAAATCTCTGCATGGATCTTATTACGTCCAGAAATGTAGGTATTTAGATACACGCCCAATTTTGACATCCAACAATAAGTGTCCCTTTAAGTGGAAGCCTTTGCTATCTATTTCTAACAACAAGGTTAGGTTAAAGGTTAGCGTTATTTTTAGGTCAGCAGCATTTTGAGGACACCTTGTGACGTTAATTGTCTATATTCCAAGACACAAGCGGTGTTGAAGTTATAGAAATAAGCAAGGGGACATTAACCTGCCTAATGGCAGAAGAGTCATTCTCGTTCCCAGCGTCCGCTTTTCTTATGGTCGGCGCCAAGAACACGGACTCTGGCCACAGCCAAAAATATGCGCAGTCGCGGTAATTGTGTAATGTTGTAACCGTTGACGACCCTTATTGTTTCAAATTTCTGAGACTCCGCCGAAGAGTTCGTGTTCTTGGCGCTGACCAAAAGAAATGTGGACTCTTGGGACGAGGATGCAGAAAAGTGGACGTCACGTTGTATTGACCTTACGCCAAGGAGAAAAGTGCAAAAGTTTCCTTTCCTTCTCGCTAGTGTTTGAAATTACGGAACCTGTTAGAACTGATAGTTTTCAGAGTTGCTGCATAATGACTATTAAGTTATGTGATTTTGATAGCAAAGCTTATCAACAAATGGCCTATTGTTCTCGATCAAATTCCGTATCACACCTGCACACAATACCCCATTGTCGTGGTCTGTGGCAAGGGATTTATTTCCATACGAACTCTGATCAACAAGTTTGGCGTTGATAATGATTAGAAAACGATATAATTGCTTTTGTAACAGCCCTTTTTCATTAATAGTGAAAAGATAGAAATAAAAACAACATTTGATAAAAGATAGGTATTAAGCTTAATTGTGCAATAGTCGAAGAGAAGAAAGGAAAGGAGCGACTGCAAATGCATGGAACACGAAAAACGTCGTCTTTTAGAGATTTCAGTACACGCTGCAGTAAGGAGGCTCCTCTGACAGAAGTCGAGCCTCTCATCCCCGCCATCCATATTCCGTCCTTGGAGACCCTATCCTCAACTAATGTCAAATTGGCTCTGGCTCCTTTTCAATCGTTTTTAAGAAGGGCCTGCGGTTGATACTAACGTGCTAAGGATACTAAGACTTCACGCGAACGGCAGGCTACCATGATCAGGAAAGATCACAGACCGAGTTGTGTTAAGACCTTTGTCAATTATTTATTGGTCGTAAATTATTAAATTATTACCTTTCGAATTGACAATAACCACTAGAACGATTCGAAACTTACTTCAAAACCCCATTGGATTTGTAAACGTGTGGATATAGACTCCCGCGAACGGTTATACATATTTGTTGGAAGGATTCGTTTTTAGTGCAACCATGTTTGTCAGACAATCCAGTAACAGACGTCTTTCATAATGGCGGCCAAGTAAAATATTCTTTTGTTTTAATGCTAATAAGCCTTTCTAACCTCGCCACAACGAGCAAATTTCAGAAGAAAAGAATATTTGTTTCAAAATGAGGCCAGTAGGTCTAATTAACATAAATACAAAAGAATGTAAAGGTGGTCGGGCTAAGTAATTTCTCTTTTGTCTTAATGCTAATCACCTTGACTAGCTTCGTTAGCACGAACAAATTCAAAAGAATGTTTGCGCCAAAGTGAGGCTAGTGAGGATGATTAGCTCAAAGGACAAAAGAATAATTTCTTCGCCACCATTTATGAATACGGTCTTTGGGCAATTCATTGCCTGAAGTTCCAATGTAGATAATACCAGTGGTGGCTTTTCTTGGTTTCACTCAGTCTGTTTTATCGATACAGTTGCAAAGTTCGCAGGTTAAGAGTCTCACAGCTCGTAGATGGCGCATTTCACTGAGGTACCATTTGGGAAAACTAATGACAAAGTTGTATAAAATTTCACACACGAAAAGAGGCAAAAAGCTTTAACCCAGAATGTTCACATATTTTTTTAACCCTT
Organism: Montipora capricornis; assembly: GCF_036669925.1. NCBI lineage: Eukaryota > Metazoa > Cnidaria > Anthozoa > Scleractinia > Acroporidae > Montipora > Montipora capricornis. The sequence continues at coordinate 245,030 of NW_027180204.1, read as the reverse complement.
TCAACCCCGTGGGGTTCCCCATTGACGAGT
>NW_027180204.1:235000-240000 GCF_036669925.1 Montipora capricornis | reverse complement strand
AAACATTGTCTAAGCAATATCTATTATTCGCTTATTTACCCATTCACTATATGGCTGCGTATCAACATGTATCTACAGACAAGATTCTGCAAAATCTTGAAAAGACATAACGCAGGTGGTCGGTAGGGACTGGTTAGTGCAGTAGTTTCACTTTAAAACCATTGTTATCATCAAGGCTGATTACATCAGGGGGGAGTTTAGTCCAGTCACAGAGTGTGCGTGACCAAAAGCTGTATTTATATTCATCACACATTTTCAGTGGGGTTATTAAAAAGTTATTAGAACAATCAATGACGTTCCCCTACTGCGGGTCTAGACACAGGTCACATTTGACCGGTCACTCGTAGTAGATCATTGTGTTACCTTTTTTGAAAGTAACCCAAAACCTTCAATTTGAAAAACTTTACTCGTGCTTATTTAATCCAAATTGAGCTCGAAATCATGTGATTACCTATACAAGTAAATTGATTGATTGGTTCCCTTGGTTTCGTTACGTTGCTTTCCGACTGTGTGTTTTTGTCACGGAAATTCGTATTGCTTATCGTATGATCTTAGCTTTTAAACGTTGTTTTTAACGGGACAAAAGAATCAATGAACACTCCAGTCCGTTAGCAACCATGACAAGCAAGAGCTCGATCGGTAATTTTTCCGACCACGAAAACGGAACTTCGGTGAGTCCACATTCAACGCTGGAATCCTCAGTCGAAGTATATTTCAAGTGCGTGGCCTATGTCTTAATCGTCGTCTTCTCCGTGGTCGGCAATTCTTTCGTTATCACTGCGTTTAAACTTAATACTTATGGCAAACTACGCACTGTCAACAACATGTTCATCGTGAGCATGGCTGCCGGAGACTTGCTGCTAACAATGGGAAGCACTCCAGAACGAATCACAAGAATCTTAGCCGATGATCAGTGGTTGATCGGAGGAATCTTGGGCGTACTTTTTTGTAAAGTGGCCAATTTCATCGAGAAGCTTTGCATGAATGTGGCAATTCTCCACCTTTCAATGATCGCTGTAGATCGCTTGTTGGTCGTGTTTTACCCTCACAAGAAAATTATCACAAAGAAGAGAGCGCTTTGGATGATAATCACCGCTTGGTTAGCATCAGCAGTCTTCTGTGCGCCACTCTTATACTACGCAAACACTCTGGAGAAAAATGGACAAACAAAATGCAAAACAAGAAGTTTCTTCCCAAACTGGCGGGTTTGGTATATAGTTTTCTTGTCCCTTCTGATGTTAACTCTTGTCTTCGTAATCTCATTATACGTTGCAATAACAATCCATATTCGTACAAGTAAAAGACCTGGAAAACGCGTTTCAGACAAGAGCCATAAGGACGCTCGTTTACGCAGACGAATACTCAAAATGGTGTTATTAATTGTGCTCGCCTTCTATATTTGTTTTCTTCCGTATTGGATGGGATGGCTTTTTTGTGTTTACTTCTTCACCGGTGTCATCTGCAACGACACTTACGTCTTTATCTCAATTTTTCTCATTTACGCTAACAGCGCAATCAATCCTGTCATTTACTCTTTTTTCAACGAAAATTTTCGGTTGGCCTTTCGCACTATTCTTGAAAGGTTGTGCGCCTGTTATCGCAGCAGTCAGGAATCAATGGTAACAGCGTTTGAAACTTCAAATGATAAAAGAGAAAACCCGAGGCAAAACCCCACACAAATTGGCGGAAATACTGTTTTCCTTGAGGACGAAACTATCGAGAGAACACGGGTGTAAAATGGTAACAAATGAAACTGTATGACCACCATGCATAGCCAGAATCATTCAAGACAGACTTAATCTGCAGAGGGCAACTGGATTTCGCTAGATAGGAAATTTTCGAGGGCAGACAAAGAGTGTTATGGTTTTTAAATTGACCTACCACAAGCGCCCGCGCGCAATCTTACCCTGTTCGAGAACATGGAAGCCCGCGATGAAAGTAGCAGGGTGTCTTTCCTTCACGCTTACACCCTTTTCCCACTAACCTTCGGTATGATGCCACGCTTGCTGAGACTAGGATAAAGAGAAACGATGACGCTACTCAAACAGAATATTCTCGGAGATTAGGTAAGCCACAGGCAAATGATAAACCGCCTTCGCGCCACCCCGAATATCAGTCATGCTGCTATAAGTTTCTTAAATTGGCCAAGTCGCACAGCTGTCTTAACCAATAAGCGTGTAGTAACCGTTCCTATTTTATGAACACCACGCATAAACAAGTACCACTTGGTACTGATGTCTGACGGTCAAGTGGGAACTAGCTCGTAGCAATGCTCGTAGCTTGTCCAGCTTTTACGATACGGACCACGGTCCGAAATCTGTTCCGTGCTGAAACTGTCGGGGCTAATTGAAAATATTTTTACTACTGCGCGACGAAACATTGGATTTCACTTCTTAAAATGCAAGTTTTCGCTTACTAACCGTTGCAAAGAGAGGGAGAAACATCAACAATGGAATGAAAGGCCTGGGTATACTTTAGAAAGGCGAGTATTCACAGGATTTTGCTGACAACACTTTGCTGGTGTGCTGTTTTCGAGTTGGTGGTTTTCTTGCACTGTTGACACGCCGTTGTTTTCTTTGGAGTTCTATTTTCTACTCTCGTTTTATATTGCTTCATTTAAGAATTTACGGATTCCTAGCTAAAATAGGCAAACAAACACATCGCGACGCCGTGGTTTTTCGCGTTGTTGTTTTTCGTGAACTGTTGACATGCCGTTTAACTAAAACGATGTTAAACGATTTGATCAGCGTATAACTGCAGATAAGTCCTTTGAGCTCAGTTTTTCGGTTGACATCCGTTATATTCTCTGCATTTCTATTTTGTAATCTCGTTCTATTTTTCTTTCGCGAGGACCGAACGGTTAAAACGGAGAGGCGAAAAAAACGAACCTCTGGTCACGGCGGTTTAGAATCTCACTTCCATGCAAATTCGGAATAAGACAAGTTGCCAAACCGGTTTTCTACAGTGATATCACTGTTGTACCCAATTCAAGTCCTTTGGGAATAGAACGTTTGATTTTGACAGTTCCCATCGTGAAGCAACCAATCAAAAGCGACATGAAAACCACAAAGTAATTACCGTTAGTGGCTGCGGTTTAGGTTTCTCACGCGTGACTAGTTTTTTACTCGAAACACGATATTTCTAGTGTTCACAGTTTTCGCTTGCAGCTCTAGGAAATGTGAATCAATCAAGGCATTCAAGGGACAAATAACGACTACCATAGCATCTTTTGGATAATGAATCCACGATCATACAAATACGAACAAACTTTCAGCACAAGTTGAAATACTACCATTTTCGAGCTACCGTGAACCGACGACATTTTTCCGCGTTGTTGCACGCTTATAACATTCAAGTTTGTCCAAACAAACTGTCGCGTTTTTTACTTGAACCAATTAACCTTTAGAGCGTGAACATGTCAAGTTTTGACAGCTCCGCCTGAATGTTTCTGCACGTGAAACACAGGTTTTGAAAACGTAGCGTCGAGGTTTTTGTAACATTCTTAAGTACGTACGTGCGCTGTACTGTATTAAAACCATGTCGGTCGTGCAAGTCAAGATTGTATATTCATATTACCCGACGGAAAAGGGTCACTTCGATTTGTTTACAGTTTTCCCGTAAAGCCGTTAACACCAGAGAAAATTTCTGGAATGTGTATTGTTTCGCGACCAATCAGATGCGAGATGAAACCGCAAAAGATAACCGCTAAACCGCAGCAGGGGATCAGTCGCGACTTGACACGAAACATTAATATTCATCTACGAGTATCTTCTATTTTCCCTTTGGATGTCTCTGAAAAAGCTACTTTTTGACCACAAACCAAGACCACTCACTTGATTCCGTGTGTTCAAAAACCAAACTACCGAATAGACCTAAAAGTGAGTGCAAATTGTCAGAATTTACAACTGTAAAGGTTTGCCTCATGTGTGAAGGTTTCTCACCTACAGAAATATACGGATCGAAAACCACCAATCACAGCCAACTAGCATGACCTTTTGAACCTCACGTAAAACAAACACCGAGCAGCATCGCTTGTGATTGGCTCATATTTTTTGTTCTCAGACGCGCTGTCTAGCTGTGTCTGATCTTGTATCCTTGGTTTTCACGTGACGTCATCAAAACTGAAAAATAAGGAATTATCAATCCTTTTGAGATTTTAGTTTAGTTAGTTATTAGAACAACTGAAGACTTGGCTTTTCACAAATTTTCAGTTTGATAGGGTTTTTCGTCTTGTGATAAGGCAAGGTTGAATTTCTAAGCTTTTGCGTGACACGATATTAAAATTGAGGTCGAGAATGCTATCACGTAGGTTAAAAAAGTGACTTATCCGCTGAGATTTTGCAATCTGAACAGTCCTTGTGTGAGAATAAGTACTCACATAGATGTTTATGAGCCCTCAGAAGACGACTACTAGCTTTTTATAGCAAAACTCGATGACATATGCTTTTGTCAGCTTCCGGCCGCCATATTTGTGCCCGTGAGAGGAACACAAACATGGCGTCTCCATACAAAGCCTTATAAATTTAAGTAAAACATTTCTTCGAATATCTCCCGCACGAAACATCACACAGACCTGAACCTTTGTGAGACAGTTTCAATATTCATCTTCTTTTATCTCTTTGATTCTTGAATTTATTTGTTGAATGGTTTTGATGATGGTGTGACAGTGAAAACCGGCAATTCTCGATTCAACATCGCCTTTCCGTAGAATGTCAATCCTATCTAATCTCTGGTGATACCTGAGCCGAAATAGAGAAAGAAAAGCGACAAATTTGAAGATTTCTCGTGGAATAAAAAACCAGCTCGTTGTTTCGTGCCAAGTCGTGACTAACCATTATCTTTTGCGGTTTCATCTCGCATCTGATTGGTCGCGAAACAATAAACATTCCAGAAATTTTCTCTGGTGTTAACGGTTTTTCGGGAAAGACTGTTAACAAATCGCAGTGACCCTTTCCGTCGAGTAATATGAATGAACAATCTTGACTTGCACGACCGACATA
>NW_027180204.1:217500-222500 GCF_036669925.1 Montipora capricornis | reverse complement strand
AAAATACTGTTTATCTGCATCTTCCAACATTGTTTGGGGGGGAGGGGGGTGGTACGCTCCAATTGTGACCCCAAAAAGCCAACTTTACTTGGAATACATGATTATTGGACAGGTGTCCCAACTACTTTTGACCTGCATTGTAACTTAACTTAATTTATCAGTAATTTTATGGGAGTGTCCCCGATTAGTCGGCCTCCGGGCTGCCTAGAAGTTTTAGAAACTTAAATAAAGTTTATTGATTGACCGATTGATTTTACCTGAAGCGGGAAGCAGCACGTTGCTGCTTTTCATCAGTAAAATCATTAAAATAAACCACGAGTGGCCTCTGCCATTTTGTTGAAATGCTTAGACGCGGGAAATCTGGAAGGAGTGCTTTAATTGGCCAGACGCGGCTTCCTTGTGCTTATGCTGCGTTTCGTTTTCACACGATGCAAGCGAAACCAAGCAAAAGCGAGAGTAAAAGTAAAAGGAATTGTGCTTTTCCTTACGCCAACCCCGTTTTCACGGTGAAATAAGTGAAAGCTAGGCTTAAGTTGTCGCACACTTCTGAAAATTTTGTTCGTTATCTATCGAGAAAAAGCAAGAAAGGAGCTAATTCCAGGAAATTTCTTTGATTTTTGACGCTAAATCTCTCTAATAGTGAACGTTTTGGAGCTGGCGGAGTTACGATATTGCATACACTGTCCCGTGTCAGTTTGGGGTACTTTCAAGGTGATTTTCCAATCTCGGCCCCAGAGCTCTTCTCTTGACTGAAGGAAAGAAGAGCTCTGGGTAATTCTGAGACAGAGGTTATTCTCTTTGGTTTTCGTGAAGAACAATCAAAAGCGTCTCTAATTGGTGCATTCATGCTAGCACGAGGAGTGAGCAGTCGCTGTAAGGTTTGTAAGGTTCAAAAAACCGATTTTTGGCCATAAGAACCCAACGGCGCATGTTCTCCTGCATAGAGTTTCCTAGAGCCTTGGGTCGATCCGAGGCTCTGGTGACCGTCGAGAATGGGTGATTCCCTGGTATTGTACTGCGCATCCTGTTCTGCGCATAAGACAGCGTTGGCCACGTTCGTATTCAGGCATGGCTACGAGGCTTTATGGCCTAAACAAAACAATGTTTAAATTTAACCATAAAGACTCGTAGCCATGTGTGAATATTGATATATCGAACGTGGACAAAAACATTTCAAAATGGCGACCTTTCATGCGGGAAAGCTCGCTAGAAAGAAGAATCGTCCTTTACAGAGCATAGCAGTAAAGAGCAGAATAGAAAACTTTTTAGACTCTCGCAAAAAAAAGTCGAGTGATAGCCTTGCTGATGTTTAAATGTCATTTAAGTCCGAGAGTGAAAGTGAAACCGCGCTATCGAGGAGACGTGTTGTCGAGGGGTCGAGCTCGGTTTGCTTTCTAATTTCTCCTAAACGAGGTAGGTGACCTATTTTTATTTTGGCATAATTTTATTCTCTTACTCCTCCTCTTGTGCTGTAAATCTTAAAAAAAATTACGATAGAAAAAAAATTACAGAGAAAAAAGTATTCGTAGCCATCACTCATGGACACAAAATGCACCCAAGGAATATTCGTAGTCAGCCCCTTTTCATGGCTTGTGCCTGTGCCATAAAACAAACATTAAATTACTCCTTTTGAACAATACAATACACCTGTTTGTTATTTCAAGAATTACATCAAAGCTGTGCTTCCTGTTCCTGCAAAACGTAGCGTGAACCGATGGAACAAACTTGTCCTTGATAGATGAAGTCGCAATGATAAAATGAGTCACTTGAGCAAGTTATATCTCCCAAACGGGATTGGTGACTTATTTTTTAATTGCACATTTCGAGTCACTTTAATATAGGGAACAATCGAGAAAAGTTCAAAGAAAATGTTACAACAACTTCTGTTACTAAGGAATCACCTTAAGTTATATATTGTATTTTTTAGAGCTAGCCTAAAAGAGGAAGTTTGTTTCTTAACTTGCATACACGTCAATTATTTTATGAGGATAAATTCGCTATAGCGAATAGTGCAAATGAACAGGGTGTCATCTGACGAGACCATTTCAGACGAAAAATGTCGTGAACGTCATTGAAGCTAACAACAACAGAACAGTCGACGCGTTGTTGACCAGAAAGCTCCGGCATTGACCTACAAAACAAAGAGAGATTTGGTCAATCAGAGAATTGTTGGCTTCCCTCTGAAACCTTTTATAAGAACGCTGCTAAACAGTGTATTATGAAGGGGGCGCGGCTTTCGTAGAATTTTTGTGAAGGATTTTTTGCGTGTCTCGGAACGAAGTAACTGGAAGGAGGCTAGGACGACCCACTTCCGACGTACCTCCAACAAGAGCGGTTTTCAATTGATGATACACCAGCAGACGGAGCATTGAAAAAAGCCAGTGAACTCGTGAAGCAAAAACATGCAAATGTGTATAAGTGAGTGATGATAAAAGGGAGTTCAAGATAAATGAGGACGACAACAAAGACAACGCCACAGAACAAGAATATTATTGGTTCTTTCATGTAACAAGACTTGGACAACAAAATTTCGGTAGTCTGAGGAATGTTTTGAGTCCAATCGTTTTGTTATCGGACAAGCATCGAGTGCCGTTGTTTATAAGATACTCGTTCAATGAAAAGAGAAGTCGGGAGATAGCTACAGAGCCCGTGCTTTTGCATAGTAAATTTGCGTTTTCGAGGTGTCCTTGTTGCAGGCGCCGTCGTTGTTGCGCGAACTCCCTTCTATTATCATCATCGCTGCCGCTAGTGCTATAACAGTTGTTTTGCCTTTGTCGAGCAACTTTTTGGCATTTATCACAACTCAATCATACCGACATAGTTTTACACATACCAGATGTGGTGAAAGTTGCTTTGAATCCCTTGTATGTGGTGGTAGAATTACTGTCGCTCTTAAAATGCACCCAAACCATGTTCCCGGCGCTGAGCATGTCTTGTGGCTTATTGGTGCCACACGTCGGCCTAGCAAGGATGGCTCCATAATTTGCTTCAATTCCTCTCACCAGATTGCTTAAATCCTTGAAGTAAGCCTCTCTGACCTCCAAGTAGTCGTTTTTGCAATACTCGCTTTGTTCTAATTCGAATTGATCGCTGAATGTGATTTTAATCTGATGTCCTTCTGGTGCGAGAAGAAACCACTGCCACTCGAAGTTCGCCGGGTAGTTCTTTGAGCCAAATTTTGGAGTGTTAATCTCACCTTCGGAAACATTCAAGTAGGATTGTCCTCCGCCGGCTACAAAGATAATGAAAGCCCAACATAATTAAAATTAAGGCGTAATACAAAGGTATTTTGCGTAAAAAGAGCGTTTCGGTTATCTGCCCCACTGACATTTCGATCGTCAATAATTATTTACCTGGAGGCCTTTCTGAATGTGAGTCGCTTCAAGTGTATTATGCTTTTCTCCGTAGCTCTTTCCTTAGTTCTCGACGCTATTTTTGACAAGGAACAGAGCTCATTTTCTACAATTTGCCGTAATGAAATAGATCACGAGCAGTCCTTCTCTCGTCGATTGGTTAGTCGACAGGGACAAGAGAAAATGGCCGCGCGAAATCGAGATTCGAAGAGGACATGTTTATCTAAAGCATTTGTTGGGGTGCATTTGAGGGTGCAGGGATGGCGCAGTGGTGAGAGCACTCGCCTCCCACCAATGTGGCCCAGGCTCGATTCCTCGACTTGGCGTCATATGTGGGTTGAGTTTGTTGGTTCCCTACTCTGCACCGAGAGGTTTTCTCCGGGTACTCCGGTTTCCCCTCTCCTCAAAAACCAACGTTTGACTTCTTGCGTTAATTGCCAATTTCACTTTACAGTGTCCTCAATTAGTGCTTCAGCGCTAAATCTACTAGACACTTAAATAAAGTTCCTTTCCTTCCTTTCCTTTCTTTGTTCAGATAATCGACCCAATAAGACTAATGGCTCTGCACGATTCACACATGCGTGTCACATATTGGTACTCGAATAAAAGCCAATAAATCTTCCACAGGCGGTTTAAATACTAACACGGGAGGAGTATGGACAGTTTGCTATACGTGCGAGGTATAGTGAATCAGTTCTATTTCGCTCAGATTTCGAAAATCAAGTCTACATTAACCCTAAAAAAAGATAAGGGTTTGCGTGCCTCCATGGCTGGTTTAGTCCTTACTCACACAGGAGTAACAGAGCTGTTTACATTACGACATTGACCACCCCTCCCCAGAAAAATCGGAAGAAAAATTCATTCAGGCTATGAAAGGCCATTGGTTTGCAGACCACGACAAAGAAATATTCCCGGCCTTGCTTGCCGCCCGATTGTTTTCCAGCGTCATACCCCTCTTGTGGGTGAGGTCAAGAGCCAAAAACTAACACACTGTGTGGTTGGCCGTAACCACCATGGACGTCCCACAAACGGATAAAGATACCACGCAGCATGTCACAACCTCAATTTTCATTAAATCGGTATAGGATGCAGCTTAATTGTGTTAATAATAAGAACAATAACAATAATGATAATGATGATGATGATGGTAATATCTGGGAACTATTTCGAGGAGACCAGAGGACTACCTGAGAATGATTAATGCTGGGGTAGAGTTGGTAAAACTTCAGAGAACAATCTTGCTGGGATCAGCAAGGATCATCTGAAGAGTTCTTCAAGCCTAAAGTTACTTGGTACCACCTGATAAAGGAGCTAAAATTTCCGGCATTACCATATCTGTCATAAAGCATTATGATAATGATAACGATATACTACGGACTTACTATCAGATTTGACAATATACAAGATTTGAAGTCCGTTTTAATGGGAGATGACAATAACGATGACGATGACGACGATAATGAGGATGATGATGATGATGGGATTAAAGACAAAGCAATACTGACTTACCATCAGATCTAACAATATACGAGAATTTAAATCCCCTGTAATTGAAGGAGTCATCTGATTTTAAGCGTATGTAGAAATTTTCCCCGAAATATGTTCGAAATAGTCCGTTTCCAACCAGCCGAGTTTGGAAATCCAAGA
>NW_027180204.1:200000-207500 GCF_036669925.1 Montipora capricornis | reverse complement strand
CCTCTGTAACGATTTTTTATCCAGTAGGTCCGCCCTCGCCTTAACTTCATCGAGAGTCGCCGCGTACGTATCAGCCTTCTCATGCGCCTCATTCCTGGCGAGACGAACCAAAGATTGCAACAGCTCGACGGCTTCGTATCAATCAAACATGTTTAACGGGCGGTTTAGGTGCCTATGGAGAGTTATCAACGCCTCCTCCGTGCTCTTGCGCGCTCTCTCGTCCTCCAAAGCTTTCAACTTCCTCTCAAGGGTTTTAATACGATCGACCGACTGAGAAACAAGAAAAAACACCGGAGAATGGAAAACGCATCTGATGTTCGGCTGACCAGAACAGAACCAAGACAAAATAACCAAACCCAAAATATTAGGGAAATGAAATTTAGTCACACCAACCCTCCGTTCGTTGTGGCAACCTCCCCAGTGTTCGCACCACAAAACCTGCGTATACTTTCCTCCACAACACGATTTCACTCCCCACTCTATCCTCCTTTGAACAATCTTACTCCTTTAAAATCCTTTTTCCCTATAAAATGAACGCTCCTCCCCTTCCTTTCCTATTTCAACTCCGAACTTTATCATCTCCGACTTTCTATCAGCAATTTCTAGCAACCATTAATTTTACCATTTCGTCACTTCCTTTCACTCTCTTCTTCGCGTCCTCTTTATCTTTCCTCCATCTTTCCCGCTTCTTATCTCATTTTTTTCCCTCATCTCTTTCTTTCCCTTACTTCGATTTTTTCTTTCGTTTCACCGTCATGTCAAGGGTGCTTCTCTCCCTTCTCCTCACTTTCTCCTTTCATTCTCTAATCTCTCAACGCCATCTAAGAACTTTCCGAGGCGTTTGCAAACTTCCTGCCTTCTTCTTCATTTTTTTTTGTTTTTCATGTTGGTTTTCCTTTGCCCCTCCTTTATTTCTCTCTCTCCTTGTCTGGCACCACCTAAAAGGCGCTCTGAATATATGCACGTCCTAAAAGCGGTTCTGCTTTCTTCCTTCCTTTCTTCCATCTTTTCCTCCCCTTTTTTTTTCTTTGTTTTTCTTTGTTGTTTTTGTTTTTGTGTTGCGCTACCGAAAGAGCGCCGAGAACATACACACGCCCAAAAGCGCTTCCACTCTTTCCCTTTCCTCTGTCATCTCTACTTGGTTACTCTGAATCATCTCCCTAACCCCACAACAGATCCAAAAAACTTTCCGATCCCACAAAACAACGTGCAACAAACAGACAATAACGAAAATTGTCCTGCAGAACAAAGGGGCATACCGAAACTGGAAACAATACAGCTATGAAAAGGTGCTAATGAAGTGTGCGAAGGTAACAAAAATCGTGCACAATATACACGTGCCCCAAAAGCACGCGCGAACAACAATATAGGCATAACGAGAAAACCAGCCTAAACGGGACGCAGCGCTAACGAGAGAGAAAAATGTCCCGGAAACCAAAATTAAAACAACCACATAAAACTACGCGAAGAAGCAAGGGATACAACAAAGCAAAAGAGAGAAAGCAAAGCCCAGGCGTGAGGGGAAACAACCAATGTGCAAACGAACGCCATCCGAGCAAACTAGTCAAAACCAGGCAATGAAACGCACAGGGACGAAACCGACCCGAACAAAAAGGGACAATGCAACCAAGCGGGCGAAAACGCTGGCAAGGAAAGCGAAACACGGGATGCAAAACACAGGGCAAAAGTGAAGCAATTACCTCGTTTTCCTCCCCGGGCTCGGCGGCTTCGGCGGGCGGAACAGCTGGTTCTGCAGCAAGCGGGCTGTCTGCTGGTTCAGGGTCCGGGAGAGGATGCAAAACAGGTTCGGCCATAACGGGAAAGAGCGGGGCAGGCTGATCTAAGCAGGGAACGGAAGGCTGGTGGCAGTGACCGCGACGAAAAGTACACAAAGCGTGTTCCCACGGCAATCTCGTCAAACTGCAAGTTTTCGCACTGCGCAGCCAGATTTTATGCTAGAAAGACCGCAAAGGATCATACTAGACGCCACTAACCCAGACCCTTGGGATTAGCGGAATGCGGCGCATTAGTGTGATACGCTCATTATATATGCAGTGAGAATAGAGAAAAATTAGGGTCAGATTAGGATTTATTTAGTTTTGGTTATTAAGCATGGATATCAATTGACTTTTTAGATAGAAGTAAATAACGAAAAGAACTGTGTTGCCGGTTTAGTATGTTCATCGTTGCATAGTACAGTTCTTTGTTCCCGTACTATGTTGTCATGCTCAGACTGAATGGATAAGTGTATGAATACAGATACCGATAAGATGATACGAAACATTGAGAAGACTTGTTGAGATGCGTAAGACAGAGCTTGAGGGAAGGTATTATAGGTGTTTTCAATACTTTTTGGGGGGGTTGATAGCTGCTTTACTGACTAGATAGAGTGCATATTCAAACTTGGTTAAATTAGGATCACCAATTTAACCTAGGTCCGCAAAACGGCCTCAACCTGGGAACGGATTTGGCTCGCCTATGGCTCGTGGAATTTTGAGAACTTTCAAAGCATCGAGCACTCGTGCCCATAAATCACAAAATGCACTTGCAGTCATACATTTCCTATACTTATTCACTCCCTAACCAGTCAAGAACGGGTAATCCAAAACAAAAGAAAACGGCCAGCGTGAACACGCGTTTCGCTAATTTCTGAATCGGAAATATTGAGAATACAAGATGATGCTGCACCAGAGGATACAAAGAGGGCACGAAATTTGGCCTGAAAGTTTTCAAAGGTAAAAAGAAAGACATATTTCTGCAAGCAGGTGTTTGACTTCGTTTTCCAGATAATTATTGCTAAAAATTAATCAATCTTCAAGCCAACAATTTGTTTCATTCGGAGTAAATTTTATTTTGTACGCTGGTTTTCCCAGCAAAACGAATTTGTTACTGAAAATTTGTAGGTATACTATGCTAAAAGACAGAGGCCATAGTTTGCTTTCCGGTGTTTATTCTGACTCGTGGAAATCATGGAAATGGGAACAGGAGAACCTGAATTTGTTGCTTAGTGGTCAATATACTTCAAAGTAAGTGGAATTGAATTTGCATCATTTTTTCTTTCGTCTAAGGTTCTGTTTTCAAGGAGGAAGGGTAACGGTTTACCCTTCTGCTAGGGTTACCCTAGAAGAAGGATCAAAGATAGCTCGGGTTTACAAGCAAAATTTGACAGGTAGGGTTATCCTATCACCCGGGACAACTCTAATTGACCTTGGTAACCGCACCCGGCTAGAAATCAGCAAAAAGTTGTCCGAGTTATCCCTAAAGAGCGTTTACAAGCCAGGTAGGGTTACTCTGGCGCTAGGGTAACTCTAGCGCTCAGATAGGGTTACCCTGGGGCTAGGGTAACCTTGTAAACACGTTGCTCAAAACAAAGAAGTGCTAGGGTAACCCTGGCACTAGGGTAACACTCCCTCCTTGTAAACAGGGCCTGAAACCTCGGTCAGAAGAGACATTTAGGTCCAGTTTCCTTTTTTAAACATCGTGTTAGAGATTTACCTAAAAAGCTAAGAATAATGGGCGATTTTAAAAGATAGCAATAAACTGCTTTCAAAACTACAAATATGAAAAAATGTCGTTAAGGGACGAGTGTGACTGATAACCGCTGTAAAAAGACACGGAAATCGGACCATGATAACCCGAAATCTTTGCGGAGTGGGCAATCATTTTCAAATTAAGTGGAATTAAATTTGCATCAATTTATTTTTCTTTGGTCTAAAACCTAGGCCAGAAGTTCCAACTATTAGACACCCACCTTGGTCAAGTTCTTTTGGACATCATGTAAGAGATGTCTAACTGAAAATCTAAGAATAACGGGTGATTTTAAAAGAATACATTAAACTTCTTTGAAAATGAAATTGTCGTTTCTTTGTTTGTCGAACTGAAAGACTATGCTGGATCTCTAACAGTACCAACGTGAAATGGGAATTATATTAAATGACCTCCACTCCTACGAAAGAAGTTTGTACTGGTTAAAAAGATTTCAATCAAATTTGCTTGAAAAGTTCCAAAAAAGTGTGATTCGAATTAGTTTTGACACCAAGAGCAATGTGGCAGTCGTAACACGTCACAATTATTCAATATGGCGGCGAAAGAGGAATTGACCAATTTCGACATGCTAAAATTCTAGCTTGGCTACGAAGTTCAGGGGAATAAAACAAAAGAGATTAATTATTTATCTCTGATTCATTTCCTTTTTTTGTGTACCCTTAAACCTCATAGCTAGGCTAGAATTTTAAAATACTGAAATTGGTCTATCGCAAAATGAAAATAAGCGATCTGAAAATTTACATTTTTTTCTAATGCAAAGGCTTTCTTTGAAAAATGTTCAACGAAGTTTGGATGTTATTGTTGTTGTTATTTTTATTTTTGTTGTCATTATTGAGAAAATTAACTCATGAGTGAGCCAACGAGGTTTTTTAGCCCAATTTGCCATATTATGCCAAAGTGGGCACATGTCCCATGAAAAATTGTATTATTATTATTATTATTATTATTATTATTATTATTATTATTATTATTATTATTATTATCTGCTTACTAAGCTTACCGGTGGTAGGTTATCCCGATACGATCGTATGGCTTGGGAATTTCAATTCTCCAACATTTTGTCTCGTTCACACCGTATGTACCGGCCATTGGGTACTCAAGTTCACCACTGGTCTGTCCTGTTATGTTGGTGATTCCATTGGGACAAACTGTAAAGACGTAAACAAATAATTGTGCTCAATCCACTGCGTTACGCATATCTCTTGACGCCAAGTGCAAATTCCCCCACCTGGACGATTCGCTCTGGCTTGTCGCCCCTATCGTCAGATGATTAGGTCAAGTTTTAAGGTATAAAGAGAAGTTTACAGTTTGCCGATTTAAATCTAAGCTCTGATTTTTATTACAGTTTAACAACCACGATTTAAGATTCAAAACATTGTCTATTGACTTGAGAGGGAGAATAGTCAAGACATATTGTCCTGGAGGGCGAAGTGTCC
This sequence comes from Montipora capricornis, assembly GCF_036669925.1. Lineage (NCBI taxonomy): Eukaryota > Metazoa > Cnidaria > Anthozoa > Scleractinia > Acroporidae > Montipora > Montipora capricornis. The sequence goes on along the minus strand of NW_027180204.1, from coordinate 202,518 downwards.
TGACATTTGCTGGGCAAGACCTTAAACCACACATCTTTCCTTTGAAACTAGAGATTCCCTTCCTTTTCGGATAATAACGCCAAGTATGTGCGTTCCCTTGCATTCCCATCAAGCTTTGCTTGAGGAAGATCACAAGAGACACTTGGCCAGCGAGATATTGTTAGTTAGCTATAGTTTCATGACGAAAAATAACTAATTTAAGAAACCTTCATCATTTCAAAGGACCAAAGAGACCTAGTTGTCTCAAAGTTTATCCGAAGCACCTCCAAATCACAAGGTTTAAGAACCTTAAAGGTGGCATGACTTTCCTACTTAGCTGGACATAAGTGGTTTCATGGTTTGTATCGAAACACAGCACATAAATTATGATCTTTTTGTAGACTTTTATGAATTTTTCTCTTTTGTAAAAGTTTCTTGAGCATGTCTATAATCTGCGACTTTCCACGTATCTGTGTGTGTGTGTGTGTCATAGTATGTATCTTAATTTATTACAAAAATATCCCGTTTCTGATTGGTAAATGACGAATGCATTAGTAGGTTATAGACGGTGCAAACAGTACAACACCGAAGTTGTTATGGAACCTCACCGATGGAGCAATTTTGTTAATAATGGTAATTGTGGTTTCAATAGCGAACAAGCGCACAGTGGGAGTGATTTCAGACCAAGATAGCACGACACGATGTTCAATTACCACGTTATTTTATCCCATTTAAAAGTCGCACAATTTAATTGCTCAAATACAAAATTTTAGCAAGAGTTCATCACACGGGAGTAAGATTCACCCAAATTGGCGTAATATCCCCATCAGCGTCAGAAACGTTGAAAAATATTTGAAAAAATAAAGAAATAAAAAATAAAAGTGTCTACTTTTAAACAAAGTTTAGCGGGAAAATAAACAAAAGACCAAATTGGTTAACTCAATGTTGCACTCAATTCAACCCTAAATTTGGGAATAAAACATTTTATTTCAAGTGTTTCAGTATGATTTGAATGTGAATGCTACATTATAATGCAAATACAGTACAAAAAGAATCTTAATACCAGGAGATTTGAAATTCTGACACTGAAGGGGACAAATGTGACACCAGATTCTTACTCTCTTGTAATGGACTCTTGATTTTAGTCAGTCCCAATCTTTAAAAGTAATTGATCCAGTTGCTGGTTTATAAAGAAATCGACGCTGAAAGTTGGAAACTTCCCTAAATGTACGTCTTCAGCCTGAAGGAGCTCATTATCAGAAACTGTCAGTAATTAAATTCATCATTAAAAAAAAAAAATCAACAAGTTTTGGGAACAAAAGTTGCAAGTTTCGCCACACAGTGGCTTTCTTTGTCTCAACCTCGTTCCCAGAGTCTCTCTTTTTGCCTCCATTGTAGGAGAAGAGAGACCCTGGGAACGAAGCTGTCTTTGTCTTTCATTTTCTCATTGGCTCGGTGGCAGTGCGATTCATGAATAACTCGCACTGCTAAGAGCCAATCATATTGCACGGATCACCAGCGATTTCTAGATGGATGTCATATAGTACACAATGAACAAAACGTCGTATTAACTTTCTCGTGCATTTTGTGATTTATGCGATGTTTTGCATGAAAGTTCTAAGATTTAACCCTAGCCCAATTTGAAAACTTTCTTTCACGAACTGTTCGAAATTGATGAGAAACGAGAGATTTTTTCAAAGTTCTCAATTTTATCCAGCCTTTTTATCTACTAGCCACTCAAGTGTTTTTAGACAAGTTTCTGCTGACAAAGCAAAATTCACTTTCTCTAGAAATGTTCTCGATTGATTCTCGAGGAAAGAATTCTCTTTAAACTGCGTTCAGTTGTCACGCAGTCAATCAAAGACACTTTCGCAAGGGCTTTATTTGACTGTCAAAGTACTCTAACTTACGTAAACCGCACACTTTCTCGGTCTCAAAAACCATCGATCTCTGATTACAACAGGGTCTATTTTTAACAATGGAAGAAAATTCTAGAAGGTTGTGATGAAATACCTATGAAATGCGTTAGAACATTTTAGAGATAAGAGAAGTTTCTCGTATGACTTAATAGTAACAGTGCTCTTAAGTTCTGGAAACTTCCTCACAGCGCACTTGAGAAAAATCTTCATCTTAATGAAAGCTACTCGCAGCACATTCCTTCCAACATGGAACGACTAGTTTATAATGTGTTTTTTTTTTTTTTGGTTATTGTTATAGAATTTTTATGTGGTCCTTCTAAAACAAAGGAGCAACAGGATTGCCTTTTGCCAAATTTTGTTGTACTCGCAAGGTTGCTTTGGCAGTACGTTAAAAACAACGTTTTAATTGAACTTCTATTGTCCAATCAAAATTAAATTAACACATGTAACATTCTTGAGTGCATTATGAATAAGCAAACTGGATACTTCGTCGATCTTAAGCCCAGTGCAAACAGTTGCAACAACTCCCAACATTGTTGGACGTGCAGGTGTACGACCCATAAGAGTTTGTTGACTTACAAAATTCGGTTGCTATCTTGTTTTCAACATGTCAATGCGTG
>NW_027180204.1:192500-195000 GCF_036669925.1 Montipora capricornis | reverse complement strand
GAGAAAAAAGTCATTGGGAATTTGACTCAACTCAAGAGAAAATGAGGGGACAGAGAGGGAGGCTCAGGGCGTTGGCCGGGATATGTTATGTCCACGAAAGTTATTTTTAGACGAGCGGAAGTCTTTGTTCTAGCGGAAGTCTCTCTTCCGAGACGTCCGCATGCAGTCTTGCCTCGCTCTCAGGTTCTTAGTGAAAAGAGAAAATGACGGCGCACGTGGAAGGCTGATGAATATTTATTTTCTTTCAAACATCGGACCGAAGTTGGCCTGCATGCGGACGTCTCGGAAGACTTCCGCTCGTCTAAAAATAACTTTCGTGGACATGACATATCTCAAGGGCTGGAACGGGAGCCTTCCTCTCTGTCCCCTCATTTTCTCTTGCTCAACTATAATGCAAAACTTGAGGCATAATTTGCTATTGTTTTGTGCACCACTGAATATAGCCGTCTTATCACGTGATTGAAAACCATCTGTTGGCTTTCTAAGAATTGACCAATGCTAGTAAGGAGAGTGGCGGTTTTGACAGCTTAATTTTTGTGGTCTGCTTGATTGGTTTCGGTGAAGGGTTGACAGAATTTCCGTTCCTTATATAGATGCAGTAACAATATTCAATAGTTATGCTGTTTTAGAAGGCTATTATCCAAAAAGAGTTACAAGACCCAAAAACCAGCGTAATTGTAAGATGAGCCTAAAAACCGCCTCGGTTTGCAGACACCCAGAAATTCATGGTCCGCGAAATATGTCCAAAACGTTCCAGCATTTTCGAGAAATTTGCCCCTGGCTACGGAAGCCGTTGCGTTTTATGCATTAACACCAGGCATGTTTATTCCTCCATGTCTACTTACGACGTAACATTATTCGCATCTGCCGTTACGCACGGCCGCATTTTGTCTAATAAATACAACCTTGCTAAAATTGCGTTCATAACTGCGAGGATCATAGCTTCACTTGATTTCATATCCGCAGTTCAATATATCATTCATTTCATGTACTGTGTCATTTCGTTCATTAAGACAACCTGAGACAAAAGATTTTAATATATCAGCCCACTAAACATTCTCTGCTGGACTATAATATATTGGTTTCCATTCTTATTGCTGAGAAAAAAAAGCAATTTTCTGAAGCGGTAAAAAACCACGCATTCTGATTCTGTATAATTATGAATTATGATAAGCTATCTTGAAAATTTTCATGTATATCGTTAATCGCACGATTTTTCTCAGGTAAGTTGGAAAAATTAAGCCCTATGGGCTAGTGCATTTTTTTTTTCGTGATTACCACTACGAAAGTCACAGATTCCAATATTTAATTTTGCGTTGTGGTAACAATCATTGTTTCTGTTCTGCTGTGTTTCTATTTTACACCCTCAACTTCTAAACGTCAGTTTTATCTCGCATTTTCAAACCAGAACACGGCGAGTAAATCTTCAGAGCTGTCGATTTTGCAACCACGTCCTGACGAAACTACATTATTATATCCTCGCTGTATTTCCGCTAACAGAGACGTTGAGCGTACCATTTATTACAGCAAACGGCAAAAGAAAAATCTTAGTTCTCATCCTAACTTGACTTGCTCTAATGAGAGGTTGGCTGCTAGATAGCTCTTGATAACAAGAACGAAATGAGCGAAAATCAAACAAGTTCCTTTGATAATTAATAATACCAATTATAATAATAATAAGGAGAGGGGGAATCTGGAGTACCCGGAGAAAAACGTCTCGGAGCAGAGAAGAGAACCAACAAACTAAAACCCACATGATTTCGCCTAGTCTGGGAATCGACCCCAGACAACTGTCACTGGTGGAAAGCGAGTGCTGTCACCACTACGCTATGCATCCTTGCTCCATTTTTAGGTTAGATATTCTTTTGTGCTTTTGTGAAAAGCAGTAGCACCCCGTCTTTTGCCGTTTGCAGTTTCACCCAACCGCAATGCTTAATCTCCAATAGTTCACTAGTCTTAAGGTCTGTGAATCGTGTCGTCGATGTGTAGGAAGTTAAAAGGAAAGGGAACAATATCATTTCCTGTGGTCTTCGCCATTTTCTATAGTGTCATTAAAACGAAGACTGGAGATCAAATCATATTCATGAACATCGCTTTTCGATTATTTTCCTTTTTTTTTTGAGAATAACATTTTGCACTGACAAACGTGATTGAGAAATTGATAGAAAGCGTGTTTGCTTAACCTTATCCGAGCCGCTTTCTTTCTTTCACAAAAATGATAACAGCTACCATAGCTTACCAATTGATACGAATGCTATCCGCTCAATCCAGGCCATACTTTCAGATTATCTTTAGGCGTTCGAGCTTGTGTCACTTCTTGGACTCAGTAGAATAGCTTACTTCAGTTTCATGGTAGTGGTATTTTTCCTTTTACAGACGTTGCTACGCAACATTGAGACTGTAGGCATTGTGTCGCCTCACAGGCCCGTAGGGTGGATTCTCATTACACTTAAGCTTACTCCACGGTCACGTTCGCGCTAGAACCTTGCTTCCGCTTACC
>NW_027180204.1:182500-190000 GCF_036669925.1 Montipora capricornis | reverse complement strand
AAACTGGCAAATCTTGGAATTCTTGCCGCTTCTCTCAGTGAAATCACTGAAGAAAATGCAAAGCGTGTTGTTGAAGGAAGATTTTCAATCGTTTATGGAAGTCCGGAAGCGTGGTTGAAAAACGAACGCTGGAGAAAAGTGCTTTCCAGCGAAATTTACAGGTCGAAGCTTTGTGCAATTGCCGTGGACGAAGCTCACGTAATAAAGCAATGGTAAGCATAATATTATTGTTTATGGGCAATTCATGATTGCACATTTCTAGCTCCGAGCGCCAGTGGCATGCTTCTTAAAGCTCAACTTAAAATATAAAAATCTGCTGAACTGTAAGCTTAAACTTAGATCCTTATTTGAATCAAGCCTGTTAACATCTCTATGTGCTTTAGGTAAATTTTCATTTTTATTTACTCTTTAGGGGGACTTCAAACAACAGTAAAATGGCTGCATTTCGACAAACGTATTCAGAGTTACACGAATTAAGATCACTTGCTCCGACAGTGAATATCTTAGCTCTAACTGCTACAGCCACAAGTTCCACCCGAGAAACCATAACACAGACGGTATAATTTGGTAATGAAAGATTCTCATGTTATTTCTGAAAGTCCGAGCAAGACAAACATTGCCTACTCTGTCCTTTACATGGGAAATGACAAGCTGATCGAAGAATATTTTCAGTGGCTGGTGGATGAAATAACAGAGGAGAAAATCAAAGCCACTCGGACAATTATTTATTTTCAAACAATAAAGCAATGTGGCACAATTTATTCCACATTAAGAGAATGCTTGGTGACAAACTGTATGTTGACAGTACAAAAGACACGAGGAAAGGTGTTCTGGAGATGTTACATTCTTGCACCCCAGATCAAAACAAAGAAGCCATCTTAGATGCTTTTCAAAAGGAAGATTCCCCAGTGAGAATATTGTTGGCTACTATTGCCTTCGAAATGGGACGGTGTGGATAATGCAAGGGTGTTGATCGCACCATACATTTTGGGCCATCAAAAAACATTGAGGCCTACATTCAAGAGACTGGCCGTGCGGGGAAGAGATGGAAAGCAGAGTGTGGCATATGTCATTTACAAAGGCTTATTTCTAAACCATGTGGACAAAGACATGAAAAATTATCTCAAAACAAGCGATTGTAGAAGGAAGACTCTCCTCCTTAATTTTGACACAGGATCAACTGTCAGTCTTCCCCATCCTATGCACATGTGTTGTGTCAACTGTGCAATCAAATGTGAATGTGGTGCATCGGACTGTGGACAGCTTACAACATTCCCTGATACTAGAACAATAATTGAAAGCAAAAATAACTGCTCAAGGACAAGACAGGGAACTGTGGCACAATGGATTGCCCTTAGGGGACTTTTGTATTCTTACCACAGGACACTCAGTCTGGTTCTGGATGTAATTGCGAAATCCAACGGTGAACTTGTTAAAAGCTTAACAAAACCCCAGGTTCTTCTTCGATTCTCCGATCTACAAGTGTCACAAGTCTTGGAGCATGTAAATAAATGGTTTACACTAGAAGAAATCTGCTCACATGTTGAAATCTGGGACATAAGGCATGCATTTAAAATTTTGGAGTTCATTGGTGAAGTCTATGGAGATATCTGCGACGTGGACATGCAAGACTTTGTCGATTCTGAATTCCACGATGATTTTGATTGTGATGATGATGCAAATGAACACTGGGGTGATTTGCTGAATGACGATTCTCTATTTGAACTGGCTATTGAGAACATTTCTCTCTCTGAACTTGAAAACACCACATGTATTGACGTTTCTCAAGATAATTCTGGCAACTGTGATGTTCCCGGAGCTGCGTTAGATGCACTTAAACAGCTTTTAATTGCTGACAAAGAAACGTGACTTCAAGTCTAGTGTATTATTTATTACTAAAGAAAGCATTTTCCCTATCATCCCTGTGACAATTCTAGTTCTGGTTATTCTTAAGTCTAAAAATGTCCACCAACCAGAATTTCTAACAAAATTTCTTTAGTGAGAAGGGGTGATTCTTGATGTGAATATTATAGCAAGATACAAGTTGGGAGCTCAAATTTGCCTGTTTTTTTTTTCATACCACGATCAAATCAAGACCGTAAAATAAATTGGGAAAAATATCATGTTCCAATAGTTAATAATAAATTTATATGTCTCATGCAAATAGGGCCAATTTGTGTCAAGCAAAAATTGCCAGAATATCCAAGCTGCAATACCCCTTTCCCCCCACCCCCCAACAGAGTCATTATGATAAATATTAAAACAGATGAATACTATATTGGTCTTTATTATATACATTAAGTGGCAGTCATTATCAAAAAACTTAGTTATCTATCACCAATACATGCATTGTAGCTATTGCTATTTGCATGGGCCAATGAGAGTAAACCTGGCAAAATCAATCACTGTTGTAAGGGGAGGGCAAGGGGGTGGGATTCAGGAACAGCACAGTGCGCAAATCCTTTTGTTCACCCGTGAACAAGCGAACAGCTACATGTTTGGATACATACTGATAAAACGAGTCGTCTAGTAACACATTGGCTAAAACTCAGGTTTACATGTATGTCAAAACTACCTCCATGTGAACAGCAACTTAACACTTAAGCCTCTGGCCTTGATTTACCGCCTCTCTGGACCAAGGAATGTACTTTTCTTTCTCATGCATTTACGGTGGCCTGTGACACCACTACTTCCTTAATTGGCATTGCTATTTCCAAGCAAACCCCACTAATGATACACTTGCTAGATGTATGTGAATGCTTTGTTCCCAAAATGGTAACAATATTAATTGTTGTCGTACAACATTATGAAGAATGAAACAATCAAATTATACAAAAATAATCTTAACAATAAATATGTAGAAAAATAACCCACAAGGTGCATTCTCTTAATGTTAAAATTAATAATAACAATGCAATTGCATTAGGTTTTCATGAATCACACACACAGTACACCTGAATTGACTCTTGATACCAGCAACTAAAACCAATACTCTTAGCAATACAAGTAAATTCTCCTGTCAATTCAGTATTCAATGAAGGATAACATGAACAGAAAACAAAACCAATATGGCACACAATAAAAAGCTTGTTCCTCAGCTTATAATTCAGGTGGCCCCACCCAGGATTAACAGTTCTTTTTTGCAAAGTTGTCAAGTGCCACATGCCTCATAAATTCAAAGTAACTTATCCCCTAGTTTTCTGTTAATGTTACCATTTACTGAACCCAAATGGAATATGCTCACAACTTAGTCACCGTGCCTTGTTACCACGGCAAATGAGTTGAGTCCTTTCGTAGACGCTTAGTTCGTAAGCCACCTTTATCAAAGTCTTTGTTCTAATTCGAATTGATCGCTCAATGTGATTTAATCTGATGTCCTTCTGGTGCGAGAAGAAACCACTGCCACTCGAAGTTCGCCGGGTAGTTTTGGAGCCAAATTTTGGAGTGCTAATCTCACCTTCGGAAACATTCAAGTAGGATTGTCCTCCACCGGCTACAAAGATAATGAAAGCCCAAAATAATTAAAATTAAACAAAGATATTTTGCGTACAATAGCTGTGGTTACACTGGCCCATTTGCCCACGGTTTTGTGTGCAACCGCTTTTCCCAGACCGAAACTGCTCTAGGGTTATTTCCATGAATGCATCAAAAAGAACAAAAGAACTTCACATTGAAAAGGACGGTTTATCTGCTCTCTGAGGTGGCTTGGTCAATCATGATCTGATGTCCTTCTGGTGCGAGAAGAAACCACTGCCGCTCGAAATTCACTGGGTAGTTCTTTGAGCAAAAGAAAATAATTGGCTTAAAATATATTGGCTTCCATTCTTATATTGGTAAGTTTTCTGAAGCGGTAACAAATCACGCATTCAGATTCTGCATAATTATGATACGCAGCTCTGCTTAAGAGCACCCAGGAGGGCTCTTGAGGTGTCCTAAGTAATAAAAAAAAAAATAGATGGTTTTCACCTGACGTCACATTGGCCATGTTGGTGCACAGAAGAAATAGAGAAAAAAGTCTTTTGGGAATTTGACTCTTTTTCTGAATGCAAAACATGAGCCATAATTTGCTATTGTTTTGTGCACCACTGAACATGGCCGTCTTATCACGTGATTGAAAACCATCTTTTGGCTTTCTACGAATTGACCAATGCTAGTAAGGAGAGTGGCGGTTTTGACAGCTTAATTTTTGTGGTCTGCTTGATTGGTTTCGGTGAAGGGTTGACAGAGTTTCCGTTTCTTATATGGATGCACTAACAATATTCAATAGTTATGCTGTTTTAGAAGGCTATTATCCAAAAAGAGTTACAAGACCCAAAAACCAGCATAATTGTAAGATGCGATTCCTAAAAACCGCCTTGGTTTGCAGACACCTAGAGATTCATGGTCCGCGAAATATGTCCAAAACGTTCCAGCATTTTCGAGAAATTTGCCCCTGGCTACAGAAACCGTTGCGTTTTATGCATTAACACTAGGCATGTTTATTCCTCCATGTTTACTTACGACGTAACAGTATTCGCACCTGCCGTTGCGCACGGCCGCATTTTGTCTAATTAATACAGCTAAAATTGCGTTCATAACTGCGAGGATCATAGCTTCACTTGATTTCATATGGGCAGTTCAATGTATAATTCATTTCATAAATCATTTCGTTCATTGATTCATTCATCACCGGCACCGCGAGGTCACAGGTTTAAACCCCGTTGAAGTCCTGAATTTTTCGGGCTTCTCTATTTAATTGCTAAAATTCCGTTCACATATCATTCATATATCATTCATTTCATGTACTTATCATTTCGTTCATTAAGACAACCTCGTGAGACAAAAGATTTTAATATATCGGCCCACTGAACATTCTCTGCGGGACTATAATATATTGACTTCCATTCTTATTGCTGAGAAAAAAGCAGTTTTCTGAAGTGGTAACATACCATGCATTCTGATTCTGCATAATTATGATAAGCTATCTTGAAAATTTTCAGGTATATCGTTAACAAGTAATCGCACGATTTTTCTCAGGTAAGTTGGAAAAATTAAGCCCTGTGGGCTAGTGCAATTTTTTTTTTCTGATTACCACTACGAAAGTCACAGATTCCAATATTTAATTTTGCGTTGTGGTAACAATCATTGTTTCTGTTCTGCTGTGCTTCCATTTTACACCCTCAACTTCTAAACGTCAGTTTTATCTCACTGTGACATTTTCAAACCACATCACGGCGAGTAAATCTTCAGAGCTGTCGATTTTGCAACCACGTCCTGACGAAACTACAATATTAGGAAGCTTAACCACGCGCGTTTTTCAGACGCGGACGGCAACCGGAAGTAAAGTGTTTTTTCTTTTGATTTGTCTTCACACAACCACATTTATATTGCCAAGTATCTTTCTTCATCAGAGATGATTAGTATAAAAATCTGGGAAATACCACCGTCCTGGCACGCCAAATATTGTCTTCCGGTTACCGTCCGCGTCTCAAAAACACGCGTGCTTAAGCTCCCAACCCAACTTTGCCTGCAAGCCACAAATATGATAACAGCTACCATAGCTTACGAATTGATACGAATGCTATCCGCTCAATCCAGGCCATACTTTCAGATTATCTTTAGGCGTTGTGTCACTTCTTGGACTCAGCAGAATAGTTTACTTCAGTTTCATGGTAGTGGTATTTTCCTTTTACAGACGTTGCTACGCAACATTGAGATTGTAGGCATTGTGTCGCTCATTACACTTACGCCACGGTCACGTTCGCGCTGGAACTTTGCTTCCGCTTGCCTACCTAGGACATTCCTAGCTCACCACAGGTGTGACGAACATAACATGACATTGCCTCCTTGCTTAAAAGCTTAAAACTTCAAAGGATCCGCAGCTCTGCACAAGAGCACTCAGGAGGGCTCTTGAGGTGCACTAAGTAAATAAAAAAAAATGACTTTCTACGAATTGACAAATTATATTTAGGAGGGCGCCCGTTTCGAAGGCATGTACTAAAACCCGAAACACCGAAACGAAACCATCGGAACGAAACCACCGGAACCGCCGAAACCAGCGAAACATTTACATTTCGAAGTGTTGTTCAGATTGTTAAGCTGTTCCAGTGGTTCCGTTGTTTTTGTTTCGGTGGTTTCGTGTCCGTGTTGTTTCGGTGTTTCGATGGTTTCGACGGTACCAGTGGTTTCGGTGGTTTCGTTCCAATGGTTTCGTTTCGGTGTTTCGGGTTTTAGTACATGCCCGTTTCGAGAGATTGATCTTTGTGGTCTACTTGATCGATTTCGGCGAACGGTTGACAGAGTTTTTTATTTTGTATATTGCGTTATTACTCGGAAAAATATGTCGAGGACGCCTTCCCTGTACGAATCGCAGTGGTCTTCACCTAAACAAATCTGGAACATTACGTCTTGCCCGGAAACTCCGCGGCACAGCGAGCAAGTGTTGATCTCTGGATCTTAGGTGGTATTTGGGCTGACTTTGTGGCTGTAGAAGATCTTTAAGGTAGGCAGTGCGGTTCCATTGAGGGATTTATGGACAAAAAGGGCGGTTTTAAATTGAATACGAAAATTAATGGGCAGCCAGTGGAGTTGGAACAAAACCGGGGTAATATGGTCGAATTTCGGAGTTAGAGTAATAATTCTAGCAGCTGAGTTGAGGACTTTCTGTAGACGGTTTATCTGGCATTGAGAGATTCCATGCAGTAAAGAGTTACAGTAGTCCAGATGACAGGTTACAAAAGCATAAACAAGGTTCTTGGTCGATTCAGGTGAGAGAAATTTCCGAATTTGCCTGATGTTGTATAAGCCACAGAAAGCTTTACTGCATATTTTCCCGACTTGTACGTTCATGTTCATGTGAGTGTCAAACCATGACCCTAAGTTACGAACAGCTTCTGAAGGCTTAATCTGTGAGTCGCCAATCTTAATTGAGTCAATAGAAACTTTCGATAACTGGTGTTTAGATCCAATAGAGTAATTCTGTCTTGGTGTCATTGAACATAAGCCTGTGTGACACCAACCAAGCCCGCACGTCAGCAACGCAGCTTTCGATTGCACTTACTGCAAGATCTTGAGAGGCAGATGAGTGTGGGCGAAATGATAAATATATCTGAGAATTATCAGCATAAGCATGCGCTGTTGGAAGATGCTTGTTGACCGCTTGGAACAGACCTGACGCATAGAGAAGGAAAAGAACTGGTCCAAGGCAGCTTCCTTGTGGGACACCGCAATCAAGTTGTTTCGGTTTGGAGATCTCGCCTTCCACAAGAACATGCTGCTGCCTTTTACAAAGAAAGGACTTGATCCACTCCTTAGCATTGCCAATGATACCGAAATCATTATCAAGAATATCCAGCAAGATCGTGTGGTCAATGGTATCAAAGGCAGCGCTTAAATCTAGGAGGATGAGTAGAGTGACCTCCTGCCTGTCCATGCTCATCAGTATATCGCTCTGCACTCTCAAAAGAGCAGTTTCTGTTGAATGAAACTTGCGGTATGCAGACTGATTTGTTGGTAGTAGAG
>NW_027180204.1:152500-177500 GCF_036669925.1 Montipora capricornis | reverse complement strand
TTGCTTGTTCACTTATCGATGTAGAAGTAAAGGAAATTTCGGATATTTTTGAATGAGAGATACGAGTTCTTAGGTTGGCGAAGAGACTTCTTGATGTTAACAATGAAGAAGAATTTATGTTTCGTCTTGAAATGTTGAAAATTGATTTGATTAGAATTAGAACTGCTCATGATTTGAGACGCAATGAAATTCTTAAGAATGAGAGGTTGAAGAATAATGAAAAAATGAAGAGCGAGCTTTGTCGTCAAATTGCTAAACTTGATGAATGGGGGAGATATGTGGATTATATGGTACAGAGAAGACTGAGCGTAGAAGGTATGAGTAAGTAATTTGATATGTTTTTAAAGTAGAGATGGCTGAAGGCGGACGTGTTGAATTTGGGGAAGCGAGACGAGAGAATCATCGCAATTTGTTTAAGGAAAGATTTGAGAATATATCTGAAAGAGTGAATGAGTTACAAACAGCTTACTATCTATTACAAGGTTTTACACCTTTACGCATGCTTTGTCCAGAGTATCTCTCCATAATTGATGAAGCGTCAAGTATTCTCACATGGGTCAACACTAGTATTACTCAAGAATTTGTTGGACATGAGGAATTTTTGTCGGAATTGAGGAGAGAGAAAGAAATGTTGGAGACACATTATAACACATTATGGCATTTTGCTCCAGCGTTTGCTGAGCATATTTCTGATTTTACTGGTAGGAGGAGGACTACATTACTCTTAGAAGAAGATGGAGAACCAGAAGAAGATTGATGATTGTTTTGTAAAAGTGGACAAGAAAGAATTCAAAGGACCAGTCACAAGGAAAAGATTTAGGGAAGAACTGATACGTTTAATTTTTGACAAAATCCAGTCAACTGTTTTTGAAGATTTTTTTGATCGGGTTAGATATATAGAGCTTTTACAGTTATTGATGGCAGGAAAATCGTATTCTGACTTTGTTTCTTCAACAAGAGAAACATATTTTATAGATGAAGTTGCATTGATGGAAAATAGAGTTAAGAGAAGTTTTGAATATCCTATGTGGCATTTTGAATATTGTAAAGCTGATCATACTTGTCGCTGTGTTTACACTCCTTTCCAAGTTGAAATGTAAGTCATGAAATTAAAAGTCAATGATATTCCATGTTGTGTGTCATTTGAGTGAGTGTGGGATAAGAGATGGATGAGAAACGTGAGGTGAGAGAAAAGGGGGAGATTGATCCTACTTTTTTCAAACTTTTCTCCTCGTTGTCGATATCACATCAGAGACCTCAAGAGGAGAAGTGGAATTTTGATTTTATTCGGAATTCAACTAAGAAGAATCCTTTTTAGAAAGAAAGATGACTGCTTGTCGCGCTACTTGTTATTTTTGTGATGTGGATCTGGATGAAAACAAGAGAGATGTTACGAGTTGTTGTGGAAAATATATCCATTTTGAGTGTGCCACTCGTTTTTTGGGGAAAGAGTGTAGATGTTGCAAGTATCCTTGGGGGAAGGAAGTGGTGAGATTATTACAAAGTTATGTGGAATGGACGAATGTGAAGAATGTGACCTTAGGAAATCAGGCACGGGTTAGACGAACAATACCCACTATTGACCATGTGGATGAATATTATTATAGATGGATGGTGACAGACAAATGGGGGAGGGACGGTGTCGCTCGTGATCTTGAAGATCTTTGGAATACCTTTTGGTTGAAAAAAAGACGAGATCAATCCTTTACTCATTTGTAACGTAGGATTGATTGAGAGAACATTATTTTTCATCATGGAAGATTTAACAGTCTATGACACTAAGCTTTCTACTTTTTGTGAGATGGTGTGTATTTCGTTCTGTGTTTTTTGCTGACAGTCTAGAACGTGATGTTTTTTTGCTGACAGTCTAGAACGTGATGTTTTTCACATATTTTAGGAGAAGTATTATAAGAAGATTGGAAAGGTCCTGACCTCGTTATCCCACAGCCATGAAGTCATGCGAAGAATCTTAAATGGAGAAGGGATAAAGAAAGCGATGAAAGAAAGATTAATTTAACGTTGAGACAATATAAGACAGATGTTCGTAAAAGGTTTTGTGGTGTTTTGACTGAAGAGTACATAGCTGAAATAGACGAGTTTCTGAGAATAATGAGTGTTGATCCTGATAAGTTACCTTCTTGGTTCATGAGTGAGACGAAATTTAAGATGTTGAGATTAGGAATTTTTAATTTTGTTGTTGAGGCTTTAAGTGGTCTTGATTCTGATATCTGTTTTTAATTAAAGTAAACGGAAACTGAAATAAATCTGTTGTTGTCTTTTTTCTTGGGGTCATGGGATATAAAAAGGGGTGAGAAACGTTTTCTTGAGTCATATGAAAAAGATAGAAACGATGATTGCGTTTTTATTTACTTGGCTTTACGTTCTTATTGAAAGATTTTTTCTTAACTCTTTTCAATCCCATAAAACGTTTCCCGAAGTCGAAGAAAATGTGAGATGTTACCAACCAACGGTCAATGAGGCATTTAAAATGCTTGAGAAAGAGGTGGAGAAAAAAGTAAAGAAATCATGGCGTCCATCCATGTCTTTATATTTGAACGATAGTGACGATGAGCGAGCTTCTTTTACTTCTAATTTTCTTGTCTGTGATGAGTATGATGAAGAGAAATAGGTGAGTGGTTTTTTCAAGAGGAAAAATCTATTTGCTTTTGTTTTTTCCGGATCTTAATTTTATTTTTGTGAATTTGAAAAAAGGTTAGATGGAGAATCTTGAAGAGTTGGTGAACAGTATTTTACAAGATGAAGATGATTTGGATGATGTGGTTGAGAATATTTTACAAGAAGAAGATGACTTTGATTTAGATGAGACTGTGAGTCGAATTTTATCTGAAGATAGTGGTTCGTTGTCGGAAGATGAGTTGACATTGGAGGATCATGTGATTAGACTTTTGACAGGAGATGAGGAAGACGAAGACGAAGACGAAGAAGAAGAAGTTTTTCAAATTGGTGGTAGAGGAGACATTAATCCTGCCCGAGTTCATCTAGATTTTAATGGAAGAGGATTTAATTTGAGATCGCATTGGATTTTTCATAATGAAAGGTTTGGTGTTGATAGAATAGCTTATAATTTTGTTGTTTCCCCGAATTTTTCTCCTACAGAAGTTTTTGAGTCATTTGATCGCTTAATTTCTGAGATTTATGACTTTATGCGTTCTAGCTTTCACCCCAATGATTATGTAGAGGTTTTTGTCACATCAAATGAGTTTCGAGATGGTGGTTTCTCTATTCCTTTAGTTCAAGTTCGAGATTTAGATGAAAGAGTTTTGTTTGATAGGTTTGGATTGATAGTTCAATCAAACGAAGATATATCATTAGATGACGGAAGTTTAAGAGTAGAGATTTATCATGTCAGTCTCCCTAGTGGTGGAGGGTATTCTACAAAATATCTATTGAGTTCATTTAGCTCTAAATTTGAAAAAGTATTGAGTGATTCTAAATGTCTTTTTAATGTACCTCGAAAGTTCGATCCATTTTGTGGCGTTGTTGCTTTAATTTTAACTTTGAGATTAGCCAATGGGGGACGATTGCCACGACCTGAACGTATAAAAGCACGTCGAATGCGTCGAATGTGCAGAACTTTGTTGAGGGAGGCAGGACTACCTCTTGCACCGTTGAATTTAGAGGGTATAAAGAAAATAGCAAAATTAGATGACTACCTTTCCCATCCTATTTGTGTGATAAGTAGGGAACATTATAACACTCCCATTCTTAATTGTAATAGAAGTGGTAGAGGGAAACCGATTATTTTATATCTTGCTGATTCTCACTTTTATTTGGTAAAGAGTGTTAATACTTTGTTGGGGAGAGAGGGTAGATTTTGTTTGAACTGTTTTAAATTTTTAAAGAATCGTGTTCGAGTACATAAGTGTGATAAGGATATATGTCTAGATTGTAAATGTTTTTGTTCTTCAGACAAAGAAGGGCGAGAAGTAATTCAGTGTCCTTCTTGTTTTAGAATTTTTAAGAGTAGAGAGTGTTTCGATAATCATTTAACTTTAGGTAAATCTATTAAGTTTTCTTCTAAATCTTGTGTTTGTGAGAATTTAGTTGCTTGTAGAAAATGTGGTCGTAATTTGAAGGCTAAGAATGGGGTTAGTACAGGTAAAAATGCTTATGTTTCGTCTTCCGAACACCATTGTTACATGTCTAAATGTTCTGTCTGTAAAAGACTTGTCGATTTACGACATCATTTTTGTTATTTACAGCCTTTGAATCCTTCAGATGAGGATTGAAGAAACGTTTAGATTTGAAGAGAGGGGAGTATTGTTTTTTTGATATCGAAACTATGAAGGTTTATGATGAGGAGAATGATAGACATGTCTTGGTTCCTAATTTAATTGTTTTTCAGTTCGAGAATGGTGAAGAAAGAGTGTTTGTTGGGGAGAATTGTATGGAGGATTTTACCGATTTTTTATTTTTTGGGGAGGAAAGTTTAGTCTCTTCTGGGAAATATTATACTCTGATAGGACACAACACTGCTCGTTTTGATAGTTTTTACTTGTTACAACAAATTTGTGATGTTAGTTGTAAGGACCCGAATATTTTCTTTGATGGGAAAGTACCATTACGAATATGTTTTTCTTCTAGATTTCAAGTAATCGATAGTTATAGATTTTTTCAATGCAGTCTGGATAAGTTACCAAAAACTTTTAATTTACCTGTAAAGAAAGGGATGTTTCCTCACGAATTTAACGTACCAGAAAATCAGAATTATGTGGGGGTTATTCCACCTTCACGTTTTTTCGGTACAAAGTTTATGAAAAAGGAGAAGTTTGAGGAGTTTGAAGAATGGTATCTCGAATGGGGGAGAAAGTATCTTAATGAGGAAATCGGTGATTGGGATTTTCAGAAAGAATTACTCGATTATTGTAGAGATGACGTGAATGTTTTGAGATTAAGTTGGTTGATTCTTTGGAAAGCCATGTATGAGATTACTGGTTTTCACATAGGTATTGAGAACTGCACTGCAGCAAGTTTCACAAATATGGTGTGGAGAAGTACTATTCCACCATTTAAGATAGGGTTAATACCTAAAAACAATTATTGTAAGAATCACACTCAATCTAAAAATGCGAAGACGTGGTTAATTTATCAGGATTTGTTATTTTATGCAGGGGAATTAGAGTATTCGGGAAAAGGTAATGGGGAACGATCAATTAAAGTTGGAGAAAAAATGGTAAGGGTGGATGGGTATCATGAAGAATCTAACGATGTTCTAGAGTTTTTGGGTTGTAATGTTCATGGGTGTAACAAGTGTTATTCTAATGATTATGTTTCTTTTTTTACTGGGAAAAAAATGATATTGACTCGAATGGAGACACAAGACAGAATTGCAAGATTAAAAAATGAAGGGTACAATGTTCATTACATTTGGGAATGTGAATGGAATAAGATGATGAAAAATGATGCAGAAGTAAGAGATCATTTAGAAATGATAGATCCTTACTTAACTGATTTGAGAGCGCCGATCAACCCTCGTGAAGCACTTTTTGGGGGGAGAACTGAAGCAATTTGTTTGTTTAAGGAGTGTGATCTGACAAGAGAATGTATTAAGGCTGACGATTTTACTTCTCTTTACCCTAGTGTAATGAAAAAAGAGAAGTTTCCTACGGGTCATCCAGTTATTATTAGAGGACATCCTAATGAATTCGATTATTCAGTAGATAAATATTTTGGTGTTATGAGATGTCGAGTTTTACCTCCTGACGATTTATTTCATCCTGTTTTACCGAAAAGATTTGAAACAGAGGGTGGGATTGAGAAATTAATTTTTTCTCTTTGTGGTAAATGTGCAAGAGAACAGAATTTTACTTCTATTTGTTCTCATTCTAGAGATGAGAGATCAATTGAGGCTGTTTGGGTGACTGTAGAAGTTTATAAAGCTGTTAGGATGGGATATGAAATCTTAGAAATTTTTGAAGTTTGGGATTATCGGGGGAGTGAAAAAGGGTTGTTCGCTCCTTTTGTTGATAAGTTTTTGAAGGTGAAACAAGAGAATTCGGGGTGGCCGCGAAATTGTGAGAGTGAAGAAGACAAACAAAATTATATTGAAAGATATGAAGAACATGAGGGGATAAAGTTAGAATATGATAAGATCAAGAAGGACCCGGTGATGAGATTTGTCTCTAAGATATTGCTTAATTCTTGTTGGGGGTTTTGGGCTAGAAATCTTGATAGACGAATTACTCGTCTAACTCATGAACCAAAGGAATTTTTCGATTTTGTGACTGATGAAACAATGAGAGAGAGAGTTTTTCGTATTCTCAATTCAAAAACTATCTTATGTCATGGGTACAAGAAGAGTGATTGTACAATTCCTAATCGTAAGGGTAATGTAGTTCAGGCTGCTTTCGTGACTGCTTATGCGCGTTTGCGTTTATACGAGTTACTTGAGAAATTAGATTCAAGAGTTTTGTATATGGATACTGACAGTGTTTTTTTCGTTTCTTCAAAAGACGAAGACAAAGAAGAATTTGAACCTGAATTAGGAGAATATTTAGGAGATTTAACAAATGTATTAGAGGATGAAAAAGATTATGATGAAAGTTGTGTTATTTTAAGATATTGTAGTGGTGGTCCCAAACATTATGGTTATGATGTTTTTTTCTGAAGAAAGGGGTAAAAAGATCGCCACTAAATTCAAGATTAGAGGAATAGGGTTGAATAGAACAACAGAGAAAAAAGTAAACTTTGAGAAATTGGTTGATCTCATCATGAAGTCACAGCTTTCTGATTTACCAAAAGGGAAGAGTGGGGTTGTTAAAGAGTTTTGTGAAGTTCCTAAGTTTGACATCAAACGTGGCAATGACAAAAATCCTTTTTCTCTCGAAAGTAGAGAGATTTTAAAGAAATATCAAGTAGTTTTTGATAAGAGAGTTGTAGATTGGAATAATTTGATATCATACCCCTTTGGGCATAAGAAATGAAATAAAGATGATGATGTTGAAAAGAAAAATCATTTGTGTGTTGTCTGTCTTGGGATGATGACTGGGATAGAGGAAGTGGCAAGTGTGAGTTGTTTCCATCGTTTCTTAAAATGTTGTCTTAAAGAGAATGAAGAAGTAGATGGAAATACACACACTGATGTGAAAGTGGAATTGAATTTTGTATGTTGTGGTGGAAAGAATAAAAAGAAAAAGTCAAAGGTCAAATTGGAAAGATATAAATCGAGGTCTTTTCAATCCTTATTTTCATTCAATCGTAAGAGAGACGATGGAAACAAAGGATATGGCTACGAGTACGGAGTATCAAATAGAAGCAAAGAAACAGAGGTCTGAAGATTTTGCCCCCTTTGATGCTCCAGACCCACTTCATAAATATAAAGAAGTAAAGTGGAGTCCTTTGATTGTTGATGAAGAAAGATTGGATGAGACGGTGACAAAGAATCTTGAAAATACCTTAGAAAAGAGGTTGAGAAAGATTTTTTTGATGCAACTTGAAGAGTACATCTTGAAATTGTCGGACGATGTTCTCGAGAGATGGGTAGATAAAATTTTGGAAGTTGCTGGATCAAAGATCTTTAAATATGTGATGGAAGAAAACATGGCATTTTGGACAGAAGTTCAGGAAAGAGTCGACGAAGAAGGTGGAATTGGAGCGTTTGAGATGGAAGAAGGAGAGATACAAGAATGAGTAAAACTGAAAAGATATTAGAGAAGGTTTATTTTGACATTGAAAACTCACCAGTAGCCTTTGCATCGGCAAGAAAGGTTCACGAATTTTTAAACAAAGAATTAAAATTGAAAATTAAATATAGTGACGTTAAGGAGTTTGAAAGAAAACATGTTTTTCCTAACCAGATTATAAGAAATAGAAGGTTGAAAGAAGTGAGACCCCCATACTTTGCTAGTGGATTAGATCACACATGGCAATTGGATTTAATAGATCTACATGCTCACCCTAATTCAAAACTCGGTAGATTCGTGCTTAGCAAGATCGATATTTTCTCTCGTCAAGCAGATGCTGAAGTAATAACTAGTAAGGCTGCTGTACACGTATTAAACGGTTTGATAAAGATAATTGGACGTGGAAAAAAGCCTCATAACATCCAAACTGATCAAGGTACAGAATTTTTTAATAAAACTTTTAGTTCTTATTGTGAGCGTAACTCGATAAAACACTATAGAATAACAACTGATCTGAAAGCAAGTTTAATAGAGAGATTCAACCGTACTTTTCAATCTTTCTTTTACAAATATAGACTGTATTATCCGAAAAAAACTAACAGAGTAATCACTAGATTAGTTATCGAAAATTATAATAAACGGACTCATTCGGCACTCGGATTTGCTCCTATAAAAATAACAGAAGCTAACAATGGTGCTATTTTATCGAAGTTAATTGATCATAGAATTGACACAGCAAGGACCACACATTTTTTAAAGAAACCTTTTTCTGTAAAGGTGGGTGATAAAGTAAGATTATCTGGAAAACGAACTGTTTTCAGTAAAGATTATAGAGGAACCTTTACAGGAGAAGTGTTTGAGGTATATAAAAGATTTAGAAGATATCCACGTTTTGACATTAATTTATATAAGGTTAAAGATTTATCTGGAGAACTTCTCGAAGGTAGTTTTACTCAGGGTGAGATACAGAAAGTATCATTACCTTTCTCTCCTAGAATAGGTGAAGAAATAGAAAGAAAAGGGAAACAAATTTTTAAACAATTGGTCGATTACCCTGAAGGAGTGGGTGTTTGGGTTAAAAAATGAGTAGTAATAAAGATTATTCGTGGGAAAGTATTGACGACGATTTTTTTATTTGGCTACTTTCTAACGATAAAGACGTAGTTAAACCAAATGATGAAGATTCAGTGCGTTCTCATTTCATTGGTAAATTACCGTTAGACCTAGATTTGAGGAAAGGTGTGTGGGAAATGGGGATGGATAAGGTAATTTTTAACAATGAGCAGAGCAATGAATTGGATTATATTTTTAAAGATGAAGATGGTAATATTAAAAAGAGTGGTAGTCTTACGGAAAAGAGGTATTTTACGACTTTTGAAGTCATAGAAGATGTATACGAAAAAGGAAAAGATTTGGAATACGATAAGACTGTTGTAAATAAAAGACTTAGTGACAAATTATTGAGTGCAGATTTTCAATCCGAAGCAATTGGAATTATTGGATATGATGAAGATAGAGAATGTTACACTTTTATCCAACCTCTCCAGAAATGGCCTGAATTTGAAAAATTGTGGAACCCTGGTAATTATGATGCACCATCCTGGAGATCAATGTGGTGGAGGATATATCGATATATGCGAAAGAATGTTAGTACTTTCGGCAGAGTGTTAACTCCTAGTTTTAGATCTGGAGGATCTATAGATTGGAGTAATGCTCATTTCCAACAATTTTTATTTGGAAATGTTACCTTGTGGGGCGGTGCATCAGATCGAGCTAATACACCTTACGATTCTTGGTTCAGTGGTGATGGTACATTACGCAGGTTTACCTTGTTTTATGGATATGACAGATATATGAAAGCAATTAAAAAAAAAATGGCGCTTGTTTTCGTCGTGACTGAGAAATTGGCAAACGCTCTAGATTTAGATACAAAAAGTAAATTTGATCTTTTAGGTGAATTTGTTGGTTTTGATAAATCAAAGGTTAACATTACTAATATTGTGTATAAGGGTACTAAATATGTTGTTTTTGATACTGGATTACAAAATAATTCTGCTTCTTTTACATTAGCTGTAAAAGTAAATAGATTAATTCCAATCAAATCCACACAAGTCTTCACCACATCTACAACAACTAGAAAAAAAATTATGGAAATAAAAGACGAAAGTGGTGAGAAGAAATTCAAGATACACGGTAGTGTAGAGCTTTTGGAAGAGAAAAAAGTCAAGACTACTTTAAAAGGGGAGTACGATATGAAAAATTTTGAATTCGTGAATAGACCTTTGAAAGATTTGGTGTCGAGAGATGTGGAGATGGTGAAATTATCTGTATTAAATTTGACTTCTCTTTCTCCTGTTTATTCTGATGAGAAAAGAGAAGATCATCTTTTTTTGTCAATTATCGATATCAATTCAGCAGACGGGAAAGTCGTTCATCATCAGAATAAAAGAGAGAGGGAAATGCATAAAATCAACAGTGTCTTCACCGATTCATTGGAAGTAGATGTAGAAAGCGTCGCTGGATCGAGTAAGAAAAGACCTAGGTTTTATACAGGAGCGACAGCTGTAAGTCTTTATTTTAGAAAAGCACGACATAATTGGTTTGAAATTTATTAAAAAAGAAAATGGAAAGAAGAAGAGATGATTTCATTAGACCTGAATTTATGAATTTTAAAGGAACAACGGACGAAGATGGTAGATTAACCATTAATTTCATTCAAAAACCGTGTCATTATAGGACCGATTATGAGGTTGCTGTCGATTCAATGTGTTTAGACATGTCTACTTTCAAAAATATATTAGAAAGTGATAGAGACCCTACTAATCCACATTTCACTTTTATTGAGAGTTCACCTTCTTCTTCTACTAAAATATATTTACCAGAATCAAAGATTGCTACTTTTGGCGAGTTTGTAGAAAAAGTCAATGAAGTTCAAAGTAAATTCACTATAAAGATCAATTACTTAGAACATAAAAGTGAGATAGACATAGGAAGAAATAAATTAGAAGTAGATAAGAGAATGGCAAGGGTCTTAGGACTCTTGAACACTGAACAAAAAGTATCGAAAATCATGCAAGATATAAATAGTTTATCGTGCACTTTCACAGTGCTCAAGAAAGGAAAAGAAGTGATAGGAGTGCGTTTAGATGGCACAAGTGGAGACGGTAAAGTAATTCAGATAGCTAGAAGACACGATCATTCAGTTTGGAGTGAAATTTCCCCCAGTTCTTTTCAATTCATTCTTGTGGATTGTGACTTTGTTATAGAAGAAATGGTAGGAAAAGAAAGAACTCAAAATTTAGAAATGGTTCCCTTCAATCCGCTGACGGATCACTATTATTACTCCCCTGAAAGATTGACATGGAAAAGAATAAATTCAAATGTTTTCTTCTCCTGTTTCATTCGTTTTGCCGACACAAGAGGGAGAAGGTTTAAAGGAGCCGAAGCAGTTTGTCAATTGAGAATAAGGAGGAGACAAATAGGATAGAAAAAGATGGGAAAAGAAGATTATTTGGGGAATAGAATCTTACAAAAAGGAAGTGGGAATAAAAGAAATACTTATGGAAATGGTTACGACCCTTATGGTCAATATGGTGGTGCTAGAACTAAGAAAACTAAGAAACGACAACCTAGTAATCTCGAACTTCTTGCCCAAGTAGCACAAAGAGCTGGTGACAATGTCGGTGTTGGGGGTATAGAAGGGGCTGTGCATAGAGCATACAAAAATGTGAATAACAGAAAAAGAAAAGCGTCAGATTTACCCATTTTCAATCCAGATTTGAATACGATCATCATTCCACCAAAAAGAAGAGCTCCGACACGACAAATAGGAAATGATGTTAAAGCATTTCTAGCTAGTATAAGACCCTCAACTAGAAAAACAGAAAATCAAAGAGGACCTACTTCTGTCCATGGTCTGTTACAAAGAGTAGGAGTCATAAGAAAAGGAAATAAGAGGACTAGGTGGCATAAAGCGATAGGTGGATGGTATTTACACGGAAAAGATGCTGGAAAACCTATGCCGGGTCGACGAGCAGCTATGATAAGAGCATATACAGAAGCGGCTTTAAGAAATTTCAAAAGACCTAGTAGTAAAGCTAGTTCTTCTTGGATGCAAGCTGCCAAGAGACAACGTGGACGCGGATTGATAAGTCACGCAATACTCGGTGACGCAGGAAAATTAGCTAAAACACTGGGTAAAAAAGCTCTTTTAAGAGCCGCTTTACCATTGTACGATATGGGTACCGGAATATTACGACGAAAAGGAAGACAATTTCTTCAGAGTTACATAAGAAAAAAACAGAATGGAAAAGGAGTCTCCGGTGATCTTTCGGCTCTTGTTCAATTTATGGCAGAAAAAAAGAGAAGACAAAGAGGGGGTGGTCAAAGAGGGGGATTCCTTCCTTTTCTCGTTCCGGCTTTGGGAGCATTGGCAACCGGAATTCTCGGTGGTGCTGCTTCATTTGGAACCAAAAAATTACTGGATAAAATGATAAAATAAAAGACGACACTTTATTTGAGAACAATCATTTTGTAAGAGACCTTTGAGAGAGTAACATATTAGCAATCATGTTTTCTTACATTTCTCAAGACAGAAAAAAAGGGGAGATGAAAAGACAAATGTGGAAGAAGAAAAAGGAAAAATGAAAACATTGAAGAAACAAAAAGAGGATACCGAAAATCTTAAAGAAAAAGTAGTTTCTGAGTTGTTGAGATCACAAAGAAATAACGAAGAAAAACAAAGTGAAGATGTTGATACAACAGATGAGTTGTTAAAGATACTAGAATTATTGGAAAGAAAAAGTGATGAATGTGAGCGAGAATTAGACGCCCATAAGCGACTATTTTCGATAATGATTGGTGGGGGTAATGTGCGTGGAGTGAAAGAAGAAGAAAGTGAAGAAAAAGAAGAAATGCGAGATATAGCACAAAAAAAGAGAGATAGTGTGAGATTAGATATTCTTAAAGATCACTCAGACAAAGAAAAAATGGAAGAAGAGATAGTGAAGTTAAGAGCTGTGAATACACAAATGATGCAATTATTAGGATTGAACCAATCAGAAGATAGTAGTGAAAAGGATAAAGCTTCTAGTAAAGGTGAAAAAGCATCATTAGCAAAGAAAAGACGAGTGGAAGAAGAAGATACACTTGATTCTCTTTTGGAAGGCTTGAAAAAAAGGGGAAAAAAGATTAAGAAATGAAGAGATTTGCTCAAGTCGAAGTTTTAGAAGAAGATATTGAAGGACCATCACCTAAATTACCTTTAATAGAAACCTGGGATCTAGCCTATCCAACCAAAATTTTTCCAGAACCTTATGAAACGACTTCTAAAAAGTTAACATTTGAAGTGAAAGCTAGAAAAGATAATTGGTTCATTCCCTCAGACATCCAACTACACATGAAGGTACAACCACGATTGGCGAACGGTAACCAACCACACGATCCAGCTAATGCTGCCAATGGAGCGAACGTTCATGCTCGTTTCATAAATGACATAGCTGGTATGATAATCAAAAGTATACGTGTTAAACCAAAAAGACAACATGATGTGGAAGTGATATCACCGTATTTAGCTTTTGAAGAATCCTTGAGATCCGATTTTCAGACTAGCAAGACGAAAAGGAAAGCGAACAATTACTATTTTATAGAGGATATGAACCGAAGATGAGTTATAATCAACATAAGGAAAAATGTGGATTTTCAAAAGCTGCACCTACTGCTGAAGAAAAGGTGGTTAAAGAGTTTGAAATTTATCAATACAATTTGGGGTGGATTCCAATCATAATAAAACCCTTACCCGGTTTTTTTCATGAGATTCATAAAGCTTTACCATCTTTGATGGACTATGTGATAGAAATTGACCTACAAGAGGATGGATTCATGTTGATAGCCAGAACAGGAGCTGACGATGGTGACGGAGCTGAACAAAACACTGCAGTATATCAAATTCACCCCAGCGAAATATTTTTATGGATCGATTATAAAAAGATGGGGGGAGACGAAGATGAAAAAAAAGTTTTTGCTCAAGATGATTTGATGTTTGACACCTTTGACAAGGTCAGATTAGTCTTCAGTAAGACAATTTCAGAAAGTAATGCGGCTGAAGGTGTAGTGATTTCGGATTGGACTTCCTTAGATGGGAGAATTCAGGACAGATTTTTTTTTGGAATGGTTGATGCTGCACAAGTGACACAGGCAAGCCACGTACAAGCTCCAGCACAATTCAAACCTTTCAACTGTAGCAAGATCCAATTATACATTGATGATCGTCCTATTTTTTCAAAAGGTCACATCAATTGGACAAATAATCTCTCAAACAGAAGATACATATGGGGCACTCAGTGTGACATGGTTGCAGACATAGGTGATTCCAAAAGAGTTAACATCGGGAATTTTCCTCGAGATAAAATCCAACATGGTAGGTTTGCCTATGTGGATTTAACTGCTAACAGAAAAAAGGGGGTGTCTAACACTGTTCGTAAAATTGATGGTATTTTCTCTGCCAGAGTTTGGTTTAGTGCAACTAACAACGCAAACAGACGACAACTTGTCATAGGTTGGTTTGAAAGAGGGGAACTAACGTGTGTTAATCCTCTGGATATTAGTTGGGCCCCAAAAGCATTCAAGGAACTACCAAGCAAGATTCCTGTCAAATTCAGCAATTTCAGAGACGGTTCAACCGTATAAAAAATGCACGATACTGTAGAACTTACTTTAGCTTGTTCAAAAGATGAACACATTTCAAAAAATAATTTTTTAGGAGTCTTCGCGGCGGACAAAATTCCTTACCATATTCCTTCTTTTTGTTGTTTCATTATGAATACAGATAAACATGGATTAGAAGGAGAACATTGGGTCGCTATTTTTTGTAAAGAAGGGAAGAAATTTTATTTTGATTCGTACGATGGAAACGAAATATATGGAAATGAAAACTGGAGACAGTTTTTATCTAGAGATTGGATTAGAAATAACATAGTCTTACAACAACTAGATAGTGACGTGTGTGGAGACTATTGTATTTACTTTTTAAAAAAAATGAGTTGTATGGAAACACCTAGTTTAGAATTTCTTAAGAAAGATTTTGATGTAGACGATCCATTTTCGAATGACTTTAGAGTGTGGGAAAAAGTGCATGCAACCTTTCCAAAGACTTTAGATAAAATAAGTCACGACGTTAATTTTGACGATGTCACGGATGAAAAATTAGTAAAAATAATTAGAGATAGCTTAAAAGAAAATAAGCAAATATGTAGACCTCGTAAAGATATAAAGACACGTGTAAGTAGAAAAAGAAAACATTTGTATTAAAATCATGGAACTGTGCGAACGTGTTTCGGCTCCTAAATTTACCCATCCGAGTAACATTGCTTTATACGGGAATACGGGTACGGGAAAGACTCACTTCTTGTATTCTCTACTCTCAAATGCCGACCTCTATTTTTCCACAAGAAATGGAGAAAGGATAAAGAAAATTGTATATTGTTATGGATCTATTTGGCAACCCATTTTTGATCAAATGGTGGAAAAAGGAATCATATTACACAAAGGTTTGCCAGATAACATTAAATTCTTATTTAATGAAGAAGAAAGACCAGGTATAATCGTATTAGACGATCTTCAATCCGAGATAGAAAACAATATAGAAACACAACACTTATTGACAAAAAACGCTCATCATTTAAATTTATCGAGCATCATTGTTTTTCAATCGCTCTTCCCACCAGGCAAGTATGCTACAGTCATGCGGAGCCAATTTGCTGCTTTAGTATTCTTTGGATTTAGAAACGAAATTAGTGCTTTACGACTTCGTTTTGTGACTACGTGCCTTCAAAAAAACATCTGGACTCGCTCATAAAACTTTATCGAATATGGACGGAAAGAAAAGGGGGCTATATGGTAATAGATAATCACCCCATGTCAGTATGTGGAACCGTTTCTATTCGTACAAACATTTTAAAAGAAGATCCCCCGACTCTCTCTTCATCATTCAAGTAAAGGTGATGGAAGAGTACACATCAAGAAATATAAGACTTTCTAAACAAAAATTCGTTCCTATTTCTCAACTAACAAACGGACAACAAATCATCTTTCAAGGTAAAGAAAGAAATCTTTATAAGGAGAAAGAAAACGGACACTTATATTTTCCATCGAATGAAAAATTAAGGCTACGACTAAAATATGGACAAAAATAAGACAAGATTTTATGAAAATTATGGTAAAATCAGAAAATTCGTTATAAAAGATTCAGAACTTGAAACAAACGACGAAGTCCTAGCAGTATCAGACTTGTTATACAACACCAGAAGCGAAAAAGAAAATAAAAAAGGACAAGAGATCGAGCCAATCGTTGAGCTTTTATCAAAAAGAAAGAAGATACCCATCGAAGTCAGAAAAGAAGCAATATTACAAGGAAGGGATACTATAAGAAAAGTTCTTCAAGCCTTATTTATAAAACATCTAGAGGAAGATGACAGCGATGAACGTCTTAGGTCGACCTCTATTTGAAGATAAACATGTCAAAGAATATCTTTTGTTAGGAGAAGATGAACTGCAACGTACAATGGATCAACAAAGGGGTGGGGGTAAGCAAGGAGATGAAAAAGAAAGATATCGTTCAGCAAACGATAAGACAATTACAGAAAAGACATATATAAATTCAGAAGAAGAAGAAAATTTTCCACTTGCAAAACAATTAGATAAGTGGAAAGGAATGGATAGAGATCATGTCTTGAATGCATTTCGAGAATACGTGATAATGAACAGATGGATCAAAGATTATCTAAGAAAAGGATCACCACTCCCTAACAATCTCGAATTCCAGGATGTTATAAAATATCTCCAAAAAATAAAGAAAAAATATAAATCCCAATTCATAGAATTAGGACTTATCGGTTACAAAAATGTTAAACCTCAAACCACTCCTCAATTCCGTGAAATTGGAGTTGGAAGAACAAAACCTCCCACACATTCGCTTGGAATTGGTCCAACCACTTCAACAAGTGCTGCCGGTCCGAGTCACGCGCATTCCTCGCTGTCTGGCTCTTCCACTCCAGCTCATGGGTGGGATAGTGAAGAAGAAGGATGGGATGAAGATACAAAAAGTGTGTTAAGTGAAATTTATAAAAAAAAGAAAAAGGAACATAAGTGGGATAGTGAAGAAGATAACTGGGGAGATGTGATAGAGAGTATAAATACATTTAATAAGGAACAAGCGAGTAAAGGAAAAAAAAAATTCCTGACAGAAAGTGATATTGATAATGCAGGAGAACTATGGATGAGCGGTGAACTTCAAGGACCTTATGATAGTGATGACAATGAGGAATTCTATTCAATAGCGTCACAAAAGGGGAAAGGTCGAAAACGTGTTTTAGACGAAGAGGATTATTATCCGTTTCCTGTTTTCAACAAAAAGTGGGTAAAGGTCGAATGAAGAAATGATATAAAAATGAGATGAAAAAACAACTTTATCACACTCCTTTCAAAGTGGTTTTTTAAGAATGGCCTCGTATCTGTTGACTGAAGCAGAAGTAGAGGAACACAAAACAAGAACCAAACCTACTAAAAACAGAATGGTAGTTTCAGACGACTCTTCAGATGACGAAGAACCAGATGAAAAACCCACTGAGTACGACAACGAATTCATCAACGACGGAGATCCAGATGAAGACGTAAACGCAGACCCCAAGAACACTTCAAAATTAGAAGAAATGGAAAAACAGCTGGAAGAAAAAAAGAAAGCGGGGAAAAAAAGAGGACGTCCACCCAAAGAAAGTGGAAATGAACCAAGGGTAATTGAAGTGAAAGCAAGAAAAGATAATATCATCTTTTTTTCTTAAAAATAACATTTTTTATTCATCTTTTTCATTCTTAAAAGAAGAGAGGAAAGAAGCAGTCAGAAATCCTTGTTATCCCTGCACCTCCATCGGTCTTAATAGAAGATGACAACGACGAAGATCCGGCAACAAAAGCAACATTAGAAGCATTAGCTAATATTAATTTTGATTGTCCAATTTGTAAGTCGCCTCTGAATGTGGGATCGACTAGAGAAAAGGGTACCTTTTATTGCATGTGCACATCTAGAGATTGTAACCTCGGTTGGCAAAGATCAGCTGCCGAATATGCCAAGTATATTCACGATATTAAGCAGAATGTGCTAGCTGAATTTAAGTATCCTCATCCAAGAGTGAGGTGTATCGATCACGGAAAAACAGCCACTTTGGTTCGTAGTTTTTCAAAAGTCGATTTCATTGATCAACGTCTTTTCTATGTTTGTGCAAACAAAAAAGATGATGGAGGAAAATGTGAATTTGTAAAAGCAGCCGAATTTTCCTCTAATTCAAAAAATGCTTTGAATGCCGAGGCTTGGTACAAGATGGAAGCCAAAAAACAAGTAAAGAGTAATAAAGAAGCTAAAGCAGGACTAGCTTATCACTTTCAAGAAGTAAGCAAACAACAACAACAAAAAGGAAAGAGAATGAAAAAGAATTAATTTTCATCAGATTCTCTTTGCACGAAGTTGAAGTTGAAAAGCAAAAAGATATTTTTTTCCATTTTTTCATCCATAAAGTAGGATTAACTTAGATTTTTCATGATGATTGTTAAGTAAAAGTAAGAAGTAAGAATAAAAAAGGTTGAAATCTCATAAAGTTTATTGTATTTTTTTTCTGATATTCTCTTTACCTCAGAAGTGGACAAGAAATGAACCACTCTCCCATAAATAAGTGGACAAGAAAAATGAGCCACTCTCCCATAAAAATAAGTGGACAAGAAAATGAGCCACTCTCCCAAGCGAACAAAAATGATGGGGGAGAGATACACCTTTTCTTTTTCTGGCCCGGCTGTGTATCGCAGACCGGGTTTGCCAACCCGTTAAGGGAGGTCTACCCCCATCTTACCCCAATATACCCTCCCAAACTATTTATATGAAAGAAGACAAAGTGATTCAAGCCATATGGTAACCCATCATCAGCACACGCATGCGTTTATTCTATTTTTAACAAATTTGTAAGATACGTGCACTCATCTCATAATAAAACAAAAGAAGTCCAAATTCCACCCTCACATAAGATACGTACACTCATCTCATAGTAAAAACAAAGAAGTCCAAATTCCACCCTCTCATGAAAAAACATTTCTGAACCTGACGACCTTTTAGATTTAATACCCCCAAAAAAGGAAATTTTTAAAATCTATCGTTCGATATAAAATGAAAAGGATATAATTTTATTCTATCACTTCACTCTCAAAGATTTTTACAAAAAGTGAAAAAACAAGTATCGACAAGATGAGGTAAGATATTCTCTTTACCCTTTTACTTCCACCTCATAAGCCAAAAGTCTCAGAAAGATTGAAATAGATCTTCTTTCTTTTTATTTCAGTTTATCAAAAAACCCTTCCACATATCCAAAAGGCCAAAGTCGTGTTGGAATTATTAAACGTCAACTAAAAACTAGTCCCACCGACTTCGAACCAATTTACTTAATCAAATCACCAGATGTGATGATATTAGACGACAAAACAGTGTTAGTAAAGGTAGAAGAACCAAACTCCCGAGAAACCATACCAATTGGTGTAGCTTGGGGAGACGAATTTCCAAAATCCCGCAATCATATCATCGCACTCTTCAACGTATATTTAGGTTTAGAACGCGATAGATACAATAAAACGTCGAAAATACGAGACATCTTGTTAAATTTGGAGTCTGTATGGACTGACGAAGTAGTCGTATCAGAAAAAGATCATCAACTGATGACTTTATTTACCCAAAGAAATAAAATGGTGTTAGTATCGCAGAGAGTCGTTCGGGAAGTGCCTCTTACAACTCTAGAAAGACAAATGGGGGTGAAAACTCTATCCCCCATTGTTGCACCAAATTATCTAATCTATGAAGGAGAAGGTGGACTCAAACTTCCTACCGACTTAGGTGCAAGAGTATTTGAATATCTGACGGATTTGAACATCCTCAAAGCTTCACTTTTCAATGAGAATCATTTCTTTTTTGAAGAGAAAACTTTGGTGCATTATGAAGTACTTAGGTGGGAAGGAAAAAACACAATACCAACTAAAAAGTGTCAAGATTTATTCTTTAGCGACCAATATTACACTCTAGTTGAAAAAAAATGTGGAAATTGTGACAACGATGTTTCACAATCAGTTGAAGGGATATACAAAGAACTACCCAAAGCAAGTACATTTCTTCTATGTGACTCGTGTCAAAAGAAGGTAAACATTTTTTTTACTTCTTTCGCTTAATCTTAAAAAACGGAGGGATTTCGTCTGCCTCACCGGCAACATGAGTCTCGATAAGATCCTTCATCTCTTTACCACTAATTAAACTTTTCTGAAAATCCCTAAAGAGAATCATCTTTTTTTTAGCGAGTCGGGTCAAGACTCCAACAATCTGGAGCCATTGAGCACTAGAGAGAACTTTTAGCTTGTCTAAACTTTCATCAAAATCCTTTTGACCTTCAATCGTCATAACATTAGTGAAAGAATAAGAAGACAATGTGCAAAAAGCCTCATACAACGCTTTTTTGGCAGATTTCGCCGGATCGGTTGGCTTAACAATAAGTTGTGTATTCTCTTCTTTTTTCTTTTCTCTCTTTCCATTAGAATGACAGTCCATTTCTTCAACCTGCTTTTCAAGTATCATTTTCTCTTCCTCTTCTTTCTTTTTCCTAGAAAGATTTTCAATTATCTTAGATGAAAAAACAGGCTTATCTGTTGTCATCTGCATCACCTGAGAAGAAACAGGATACCACGTTGTCAACAGTGTAGATTTCATCTTCTCAAGATGATCTTTCTGTTTCTTAGAACATTTTAAGATAGAAGATGCAGATGTGAAAACATCCATCTTTAACTGAGTCAAAACTGGTTGACTTTTAGCGACACGATACCTAGTATCGTCGATTAATGCTTTTACCAGCTGTGAACAATAAGAATATAAAAGATTAGAATTATTTTCTATCTGAGTGTCAATTAAATCCACAAGACTTGGAGTCATTTTCTTTTCATCTTCTTCTTCCTCTTTCATCTCATCTTGTGTGACACTCGTTTCGCTTTCACATTTTCCTTCTTCAATGACCTCAATAGAAACCGATTCTATTGGACACTCATCTTCTACCACAACTTTTGGCTTTCTGGGTTTATAAGATCTCTTCCTTTTCTCTGTCTCCTTCTTTTCCCCTGTCTCTTTCTTTTCATCAACTTTGGATTGTTTGTTCTTGTAAGTTCTCTTCTTCTTTGTCGTCTCGTTAACATTCGGCTGAAGCATCTCTTCATTTTTTCTCTTTTTTCCATTTAAAGGCTGTATCTCTTGTGAGAGAGGTACGAGATTCTGTGTCAACTGTTCACCAAGAAAAGTATCAAACGAAGGAAGAGGAAGAGCAGGTATATCCTGAACTGGATTTTGAGACACAACCGTTTGAGGCAGAGAAAATTGACCGTCAATTCCAAAGGTGTTCTTCAGCAATTGGTCACCAGCATCCATAGTGGGAAACATGGCAGACGCTGGTAAGCCATCGAATGCCGTTAAAAAATCCATTGACTTCGTGTCTAAACGATAAACTTGTTCCCCCATACAGATGACAATGCGAGTGAAAACAAATTATATGAAAACACGAATTTCTTATACTTCGTTTCTCCCGCCCTTTTAGGTGATTGGTGGAAATTGATGGTAAACATACCAGGATCACCAGGTCATCACTACTTGAGAGGAAATCCAAAAAGATTCCAAAAATTAGTTAATAAGTTCTATAAGGCTTCTAGCCATCACGGCTTTTCCCATTTGAAAGGGATTTTATCACCAGACAAAAGAGAGAAAATAAAGAATTTCCTTGACACAGGAGACAAATCCGTTTTAGAAGCAGACGACTTGTACTCCTATGTTTACACTTTTTTCCAAGAATTCAAATCGGAAAGAGAAAAAACAGATAAGATAACTTTCAAAGTCATGTTAAGACAGACCGCTATGCTTTTAGGGTACAAAGCGGAAGAATTCGTCATGGAAATTCTAAAGAAGAAAACAATCTACCAATTTCTAATAGAAAAATTAGAAAAAAGCAAGCTTATATACAATTGTCCCTCAGATAAAGGGCACGAGCTTTTTTATCTTGACAGTGTTATGTGTAAGGCCCCCAACCTATGTCACGTCTGTGCTCCCGCTCATGAATTATGTCAAGTGATGAGTGAACAAGTAAAGACAGAAAGTCCATATGCCACAATAGATGAGAAAGGGAGTGTAACTTACTACTCGACATGAAAAAACAAACGAACCAAAAATTGTAACTTTGGTCACTTTTATTTTCTACTTCTCATAATCTTTTTATTCATTAAAAATCGTAAAATTATTGAAGAAACTGTTCTGCATTCTTCTTTACATTAATAGCATGTCTCGACAAAAACTCCAACCATGATTTTTTCCCCGGTAAATTATCTATTGCCTTTACCATTTCATCATCTGCTTTCCATTTTTTCTTTATATCCGAACCGGCATCTGCATAAGCTATGTCGTGTCTGCGTGCAATTTTATCCAATCTATTAATACCCTGTTGACCTTTAGCCAATCGATATTCCAGATGCGTGCCAGGACCGAGAAACTGATAACCGGGAGGGTGAAATTCCATCCCTGATTTGGCTATCCACTTTTGAATGTCAAATCCACTTCCTTTCTGAAGTCGTTTCAATTTATTTGCAGCGGAATAAGCTGAAAGAATAGGTCCTAGTCCTTTATACCCATTATTCGGTAAAGGTTCTGCATCAAAATATGTTCCTACGATTCCACCCTTTTGACTTTTTCCTTTATTGAAAACACTCTTATTCGTTCCACACCGATTACATTTAAAAATAGAATAACCTCTACCCTTTGAAGTCTTGCCGTGTCTGACGAAACTTCCAGACGTGTGTTTACGACACTTTAAACAATAACTGTTCATTTTCGTGACTGATGTTAACTCGTACAAGTCCCAACTCAATATGAAAAAAAATCGGGTCGATAAGAAAAATATAGTGTGTAAGGATGTGAATCACAGGTAAATACTTTCCATTTCTTACAATCATCACATGTATAGATGGTAAAAGGTCTTCCACCCTTTGTCCGTTTCACTTTTAAGTAAACATCAAATGTATATTTATGACATCTAGTACAAAGCGATGGCCATATCTGTCTCCTCATCATTGATTCTTTAATATAAAGAAGGAAAATAATAGTTCATTTCTTGTTCTTCCTTTTCAAAAGTCAGTTCAACAGCCTCGTTTTTAAAGTAATAATGTCCTTCCACCTTTTTCATCAAATCCAAAGATCCAAAATGGAATGATTTGTTATAAAACGAAGCAAATCTTTCCAACCGTCCAATAGAACAACAATCTCGCGAATCTTTGTCTCTATTCCCACGAACCTTTCTCCACGCTTCCACAGGAGGACAGATCTAAAGAAAAAAGAAAATAAAGAAGGAATGCTCTTGGATTAATTTAATCATCCTAAAGCTTTTCTTCTTACTTTTTTATTCTTAATTCACAAACCTGGTTGTGGCGAAAACACTTATCCAACCCTCCTAACTCGTCTTCAATAGCTCTCTGCCGTTTGCGATACAATGCAAATTGATATAACTTTTCTCTTTGTACAGGTAATTTTAAGAATGATCTTGCCATTTCAGAAACAGTATCACCAATAATCTCTCTTCTCTTTCTCTTACGATGTGACATAATTTAGCTACAATACTTGACACCGATGATTATAAAACTAGGAGACTGATCTATCCCCAGAGATGATCAAACAAAAATGACTGAGGTGTCTTACTGATACGTAAAATAAGAATAGATCAATCATGTAAAAGGAATCAACATTACTCTAAACAACATTGTTTGTCTCAGCCATTTTGGCTTTTAACCCAAATGACTGAAACCAACAATCTTGACTAAGAGTTATAGTCAATGATAAAGCAGAGATAACTTTTCTGTTTTGACTCTGAGATCGATGTTTCTATTCTATTTCAGAATCAAAGCTGATAAGTAATTTCTGAATATTTTTTAAAAAATAAAATAAAATAAATAAGACAAGTAGAAAAAACGGGTCAAGCGCGAAAGGAATGTGTTTATCATCATTCCTTTTGATCTTGGCACGTTTTTATTTAATCTTTTCCCACCCAAAAATTGTTTGAGAAATAACGTTCTAAGAATAAAAGATGGTTTTTTAAGTCAATCGCTTTTGTTCTTGGAATGTTCTTTCTTACAACCCTCAAAGTTAATAAAGATAAAAAAAATTATAATTATTTTAAATGAACAGACAGTACACAAGAAGAAAAAGAACTTTTAACCAGTACCTTTTTCTGCTTGTGTGCTTGTCTATACATTTTATTTTTCACAAAATATGGATAACAAAGATAAAAATAATAAGGGAAGTAGGACACAGATTATTCATTAACCTGTCTTCTACTTCTTTTTCTAATTTTATCTTAATAAGTCATTATTTCATCTACAGTAAGAAAACAATCAGAGATTAGAAAAATGAGGCATGACGAAAGCTACATTTTATTTTAAATATGACTTTCGTCACATCTCTTTTTCCCAATCTCCTTAACACCCACTGGATATTCTTTTAAAAAATAACTTAACGTAACTCACTTAGATATATAAGGGACTAAGAAGAAAAGAAGAAACAAAAATCATCAACAAAGGCGACGAACAGCGGATTTTTCTTCTTGTTCGTCTCCATTGTCAATGATTATCTTCTACCACTGTGAATAATTTTTAAATTAAAAGGAAAAAAGAGAATAAGAATCGTCACCAACAAGGAGAAAACATAGATTTATTCTTTTTTATCCCTGCTGGTTGACTATTTTATCTCTCACCACACAAGATTAAGATAAT
This sequence comes from Montipora capricornis, assembly GCF_036669925.1. NCBI lineage: Eukaryota > Metazoa > Cnidaria > Anthozoa > Scleractinia > Acroporidae > Montipora > Montipora capricornis. The sequence goes on along the minus strand of NW_027180204.1, from coordinate 152,991 downwards.
TTTAAGTCCAAAATAAAAGAAAAAACCAAAATCGAATAACACAAACTACGACGCACAGAAATTTATTTTCTCCACGTTCTGGTTTGTGTCATTTGACGGCGGTCTAAACAAGACAAAGACAGAGAAGAAGGAAAAAGACCAAAAGTCGAATAACACAAACTACGACACAACGATTTACTCATTGTGTTTTGATTTGTGGTATTTTTAACGGTCTATCATAAATATTAAGGTAAGTAAATAAAAATTGGTTTCCTTCCACCATCACAAATCGATTACATTTAAAAGAGAAAAGAGAGACGGCATAAGATAAGATATATTAAAATATCTAGCTTAAGTCGTCTTTCATTTTTCTTTTAATACTAAAAACACTGGAATTTTTCTAAGAAACTACACCCCTTTTCCACGAACAACTCCACTTAATCCTCATTAGCATATTTTCACCCACATTCCTTCACCTAATTAGCATAAAAAGTGACCATTTTTTCTCTATA
>NW_027180204.1:135000-137500 GCF_036669925.1 Montipora capricornis | reverse complement strand
TGTTGTTTGTAGCTTTTCCTAAGCTCTGAACAATTATTTGATGTAAAAATTAAGCGTGCACCGTGAAATCGCGAAATTTTTAACCGTGTACCGTGTTTGCTACACCCCCATTGAAACCCTCCTCTGGAGGTAGTCCGCTTTTCCCGCTCGGAATGGAATTCGTGAAATGCCCTTACAATTTGCGAGAATCGTTCCGTTTCCAGGCCCTTTCTCACAAGATCGAGTAAGTATGCGAGATGGGATGCTGTGTAGGAAATGGTAAGCGACATTCTCATCCAGTTGGTCTATAAGTTCGGAAAAGCGTTTATCTTTATGCAGTGATCATTCCATCCGGATTACTTGGCTAAATGGTAAGTACCCTTGGTCTCACTCAGTCTGTTTCCTTGATACAGTTGCAAAGTTCGCAGGATAAGATTCTCACAGCTCGTAGATGGCATATGTCATTGAGATCCAATTTGGAAAATGACATTGTATGAAATTTCACTCGTCAAAAGAGTCAAAAAGCTAACATCCCGGCTGAATTCATACGAGCGGTTCACACTTATAATTAATTAATGTTCACCCATTTTGCCGGTTAACTGCATTAATTTTCTACATCCTTGAATGGTATTAACGTTCGATTTATCTATATTCTAGCTTGGCTTCGAGTCTTCGTGATTAAACTTGAATGTTCTTGTGTTTAAGAACATCTCTTGAGACTTGAAAGGCGAATAAAACAGAACTAGGCTGTTGAATTTAACTATTAATCGTAACTATAACAAAATCCTCGAATCTGATTGGTTATCAACATAATAGGACAGTTTGTAATTGGACAGTTGTACGGGTCACCAAGCGGGAGCTAGTTTTCCTGAATCATTATGTATCTTTTTCCAGAGCTATAAAAACAATACTAAGAAAAGTTGAGCAGATTAAGCTATAAAAATTGTGTCACCGTCATTTTCTCGTATTTTGTCATAGTTAACTAAAGATTAATTGTGTCGTACAATTCAGGAAGTAATCGTGCTCGAAGGTTAAAATTACTCGCCCGATTAATTATACCATTACTAATTCCCGGCCGCGGAAGCTTTATGCATCCGTGTTTTCGCGGTAAAACGGCAGACTGTTGCTCGTAATAAAAGCATGAACATTTTCTTATTCTAACTTGTCTTTCACTTTTAAGAAGGGTTTCTATGTTTGTAGCTAACATGCAAGAAATAAGATAAGCCGCGAAATCTCTTTGATTTTTGGCAAAACTCAGATTTCAGTCTACAAAAATTTGGTTATATCAACGGAGTTGATAATGTAAATTGGCCACCGTACAGAGATTCTAAAGGCTGACGTTTCGAGCGTTAGCCCTTCGTCAGAGCGAACCTATTCGCGAATCTATTCGCTCTGACGAAGGGCTAACGCTCGAAACGTCAGCTTTTAGAATCTCTGTACGGTGGCCAATTTACATTATCAACTCCGTTGATATAACCAAATTTTTGTATACTACTTCCCCACCGACGCAGCACCACAGTTTCTTTAGAAACTACCCCTTCACCCAGCCTGTTGTTTGACGTTTCACCAAATGAATATGAGGTTATCCTCGTTTGGTTTCAATTATACGATTATGCTAAATCTCTCTAATATTGAGAGTTTTGGAGCTAGCTAAGGTACATGTAAGGTATCGCATACGGTGTCTTTCCCGTATTCTGCGGTACTTTTGCAGGTTGATTTTTCTGTGTGTTTAGTTCGAGCTAGGCTAAAGAGAACGTTTGCTTTTAAGTTGCATACACGTCAATTATGTTATGAGGGTTACGATAAATACGATACTAGAATAATGCAAATAAACAGTGTGTCATCCGTTGAAACCATTTCAGACGAAAATTGTCTTGAACGTCATTGAAGCTAACAACAACAGAAGAGTTGACGCGTTGTTGACTAGAAAGCTCTGGCCCTGACCTAAAAAAACAAAGAGATGTTAGGTAAATTAGAAAATTGTTGGCTTTCCTTTGAAACTTTTTATAAGCGCAGCAAAGCAGTGTACTATGAAGAGGCGCGGCTTTCGTGGAATTTTTGTGAAGGATTTTTTGCGTGTCTCGGCACGTGGTAACTGGAACGAGGCTCGGACTACCCACTTCCAACGTACCTCCGACAAGGGAGTTTTGCAAATGATATACCAGCAGCTGGAGCATTTAAAGTAGTTAAGGATCTCGCAAAGCAAAAACATGTACTCGATATTGGAAGTCGGGAAAACGCGTATAAGCGAGTAATGATAAAAGGGAGTTCAAGAAAGACGAAGACGACGGCAAAGACAGCGCCGTAGAACAAGAATATTAGGGAGCTTTAGCAACGACAACGGCGACGTCAATGAGAACGTCACAATTTGCATATTTAGTGGACAAAGACAATAGCTTTGCACGCTCTGCACGTGCGGTTTTCATTTTTGTCTATTTCTTTGACGTCGTCAGCAAAACAACAGCTTGAAATGACCAACTTTAAGGTTTTAAAGGACGTCAGCATTTGAAGATAAATTTTC
>NW_027180204.1:130000-132500 GCF_036669925.1 Montipora capricornis | reverse complement strand
AGAACAATCTTGCTGGGATCAGCAAGGATCATCTGAAGAGTTCTTCAAGTCTAAAGTTACTTGGTGCCACCTGATGATGGAGCTAAAATTTCCGGCATTACCATATCTGCCATAAAGCATTACGATAATGATAACGATATACTACGGACTTACTATCAGATTTGACAATATACAAGATTTTAAGTCCGTTTTAATGGGAGATGACAATGACGATGACGACGACGACGATAATGATGATGATGATTATGATGGGATTAAAGACAAAGCAATACTGACTTACCATCAGATCTGACAATAAACGAGAATTTAAATCCCCTGTAATTGAAGGAGTCATCTGATTTTAATCGTATGTAGAAATTTTCCCCGGTATATGTTCGAAATGGTCCGTTTCCAACCAGCCGAGTTTGGAAATCCAAGTAGCTGGTACTGATTCGTGCGCACTCTCTTCCATATCCAAATCTCAAAAAGCTGTACCTAGCGCTGCTTACGAAGCTGAAAGCGTCACACTCACAGCGCAGACACTCTTCAAACTCAAAACTACAAGAAAAAAAAATTGAATATCATAATTGATGTTCTTTACAGCGGTTTTAAATTAATTTGTACAGGTAATCACATGATTTCCAGTGCAATTTCGAATAAATAAGCACGAGTAAATCTTTCCAAAGACAAGTCCAAAGGGCGAGTGGGATTTTGAAATCTTTGAAAAGAGTTGCAAGTGCTTATTTATTCCAAATTGCATGAGCAAAAAGATCATGCGATTACTTATTAATGATATACAAGCCAACATTTCACCTTTATTGCACTAACTTCAACTGTCTCCTCTAATTTCACTTTTTGCACTCTGTTTGGGATTAATTGACGTGCTCTCAGCCAGTCAACACGCTGAACTTTTTGCATGTGAAGTAATAACGCTATTGTCATGGTTCTTGATTGCTACGCTTCGGGATTTTAAAATCTTGCATCACATGTGAGACAGGTCAAGATTGAAAGCAATAACAATAATTTTAGTCATGTTTTAAGGGTTTTTTTTGTCATACTTTCTCATAAACGTCTTAGTACTTTGTGTTCAGTGTAACATGGCGCAGAATGGCCGGACATCATTAATATTCACACCTCATTAAGCATGAATTAGCATACGAGTGAGGCGATGAAGCGCGAAATTTGAAAGCGAACAATCAACATTTTAAAGGAAATGGCGTCAAAATGGGCGAACAGCTAACTTTCATCTTCGTTTTAAATTGCTCTAGGTTGAAGAAGTCCCTACTTGTAGGCTGCAAAATGCAGACGAAAGTACACTTATTTAATCGAGACGCTCAGGAGATAGAAACGACTTGTAAAAACTATTGGAAATTTGAGTCAAAATGTGAATGATTTTAGAGCCATTTTATATGAGAACTGAAAAATGCTTGTTTTCTATCTTAAATTTCTAGTTTCTGGTCCAACGATTTGATGAGCATGCTTCCCTTTCCCTAGCCTGCGCAGCTGGATATTTTTATTGTAGTATTTTTAAACGTGCAGGAGTAAATCAAAGGTTGCTACGTTGTTTTGGCCGCGAGTGGGATTTCAAATCCAGTAGAGTCCTCATTCCAATTGCCGCCCACTCGCGGCTAAAACCATCGCACTCGCGAGTACTTAAATGATCCCCCGATAAAATATCCCGCCATCTACACAGGCAATCCTTTTCCTTGTAAATTTGATGGGTTGCAAAAGCATTTCCAGCAACAACAACAACAATACTTTATTTACTCTTTACACTTAATACACATTTGCAAATACTGTAAAATAAAAAGAGAGATATGTGGAGAAAAGTTGATTCAGGGGTACAAATGAACCTTGCGATTTTCGACTTATCCCCATGAATTTTTCGTGCATAACAAAATAAGAAGAACTGACTGGAAGAGACAAGTAAATAAAGTGCAAACACAGAGAGACAGACTGACCTAGATGAGCAGTAGATATTCAAAATTATTATATACTCACTCAGTGATCTTGGTGTTTCAACCAATCTGATTGGTTCGCTTTCTCGGAGTCTTTGAGCATTATTATACAAATCCGTTCTCAGGCTGAATCCGTTTTTATCTACGTTAAATTTGTGATCCACATTTTACCTAGGTACGGACTCAGACGAATTGAAGAATTTTTTTTGGAGCCTAAATTAAGCCTAGTAAGTTATTATCACTGCATATCCATTGTTGCGATCACACTAGACTAAGTTATGGGAGGAATCCGCGACCGCCTAAGCAAAAGATATGCAGTAAGGCCGGGTGAGAGGTGGTCACCGCCACCAGGGGAGGAGGGAGGGGCACAAAGCGTGTTCCCACGGCAATCTCGTCAAACTGCGAGATTTCGCACTGCGCAGCCAGATTTTATGCTAGAAAGATCGCAAAGGATCATACTAGACGCCACTAACCCAGACCCTTGGGATTAGCGGAATGCGGTGCATTAGCGTGATACGCTCATTACTGGGTTGCCGCAAACCCAGTCGGAATCTGTCTTGAAT
>NW_027180204.1:120000-122500 GCF_036669925.1 Montipora capricornis | reverse complement strand
CACGTCCTAAAAGCGATTCTTCTTTTTTCCTTCCTTTCTTCCATCTTTTCCTCCCCTTTTTTTTTTTCTTTGTTTTTCGTTGTTGTTTTTGTTTTTGTGTTGCGCTACCGAAAGAGCGCCGAGAACATACACACGCCCAAAAGCGCTTCCACTCTTTCCCTTTCCTCTGTCATCTCTACTTGGTTACTCTGAATCATCTCCCTAACCCCACAACAGATCCAAAAAACTTTCCGATCCCACAAAACAACGTGCAACAAACAGACAATAACGAAAATTGTCCTACAGAACAAAGGGGCATACCGAAACTGGAAACAATACAGCTATGAAAAGGTGCTAATGAAGTGTGCGAAGGTAACAAAAATCGTGGACAATGTACACGTGCCCCAAAAGCACGTGCGAACAACAATATAGGCATAACGAGAAAACCAACCTAAACGGGACGCAGCGCTAACGAGAGAGAAAAATGTCCCGGAAACCAAAATTAAAACAACCACATAAAACTACGCGAAGAAGCAAGGTAGACAACAAAGCAAAAGAGAGAAAGCAAAGCCCAGGCGTGAGGGGAAACAACCAATGTGCAAACGAACGCCATCCGAGCAAACTAGTCAAAACCACGCAATGAAACGCACAGGGACGAAACCGACCCGAACAAAAAGGGACAATGCAACCAAGCGGGCGAAAACGCTGGCAAGGAAAGCGAAACACGGGATGCAAAACACAGGGCAAAAGTGAAGCAATTACCTCGTTTTCCTCCCCGGGCTCGGCGGCTTCGGCGGGCGGAACAGCTGGTTCTGCAGCAAGCGGGCTGTCTGCTGGTTCAGGGTCCGGGAGAGAAGGCAAAACAGGTTCGGCCATAACGGGAAAGAGCGGGGCAGGCTGATCTAAGCGGAAACGGAAGGCTGGTGGCGGTGACCGCGCCGAAAAGTGCACAAAGCGTGTTCCCACGGCAATCTCGTCAAACTGCAAGATTTCGCACTGCGCAGCCAGATTTTATGCTAGAAAGACCGCAAAGGATCCTACTAGACGCCACTAACTCAGACCCTTGGGATTAGCGGAATGCGGCGCATTAGTGTCATACGCTCATTATATATGCAGTGAGAATAGAGAAAAATTAGGGTCAGGTTAGGATTTATTTAGTTTTGGTTATTAAGCATGGATATCAATTGACTTTTTAGACAGAAGTAAATAACGAAAAGAACTGTGTTGCCAGTTTAGTACGTTCATCGTTGCATAGTACAGTTCTTTGTTCCCGTACTATGTTGTCATGCTCAGACTGAATGGATAAGTGTATGAATACAGATACCGATAAGATGATACGAAACATTGAGAAGACTTGTTGAGATGCGTAAGACAGAGCTTGAGGGAAGGTATTATAGGTGTTTTCAATACTTTTTGGGGGGTTGATAGCTGCTTTACTGACTATATTTAGATAGAGTGCATATTCAAACTCGGTTAAATTAGGATCACCAGTTTAACCTAGGTCCGCAAAACGGCCTCAACCTGGGAACGGATTTGGCTCGCCTATGGCTCGTGGAATTTTGAGAACTTTCAAAGCATCGATCACTAGCTCGTGCCCATAAATCACAAAATGCACTTGCAGTCATACATTTCCTATACTTATTCACTCCCTAACCAGTCAAGAACGGGTAATCCAAAACAAAAGAAAACGGCCAGCGTGAACACGCGTTTCGCTAATTTCTGAATCGGAAATATTGAGAATACAAGATGATGCTGCACCAGAGAATACAAAGAGGGCAAGAAATTTGGCCTGAAAGTTTTCAAAGGTAAAAAGAAAGACATATTTTTGCAAGCAGGTGTTTGACTTTGTTTTCCAGATAATTATTGCTAAAAATTAAACAATCTTCAAGCCAACAATTTGTTTCATTCGGAGTAAATTTTATTTTGTACGCTGGTTTTCCCAGCAAAACGAATTTGTTACTGAAAATTTGTAGGTATACTATGCTAAAAGACAGAGGACATAGTTTGCTTACTGGTGTTTATTCTGACTCGTGGAAATCATGGAAATGGGAACAGGAGAACCTGAATTTGTTGCTTAGTGGTCAATATACTTCAAAGTAAGTGGAATTGAATTTGCATCATTTTTTCTTTCGTCTAAGGTTCTGTTTTCAAGGAGGGAGGGTAACGGTCTACCCTTCTGCTAGGGTTACCCTAGAAGAAGGATCAAAGATAGCTCGGGTTTACAAGCAAAATTAGACAGGTAGGGTTATCCTATCACCCGGGACAACTCTAATTGACCTTGGTAACCGCACCCGGCTAGAAATCAGCAAAAAGTTGTCCGAGTTATCCCTAAAGAGCGTTTACAAGCCAGGTAGGGTTACTCTGGCGCTAGGGTAACTCTAGCGCTCAGATAGGGTTACCCTAGGACTAGGGTAACCTTGTAAACACGTTGCTCAAAACAAAGAAGTGCTAGGGTAACCCTGGCACTAGGGTAACACTCCCTCCTTGTAAACAGGGCCTGAAACCTCGGTCAGAAGAGACA
>NW_027180204.1:110000-112500 GCF_036669925.1 Montipora capricornis | reverse complement strand
CCCAAAATTAGTGGCTTCATAGATCAATTGGTTAGAGCGTCGCACTGGCGTCGCGAGGTCACGGGTTCAAACCCCGTTAAAATCCTGAATTTTTAGGCTTCTCCGCGCAAGTGCTAAAATTGCGTTCATAACTGCGAGGATCATATATAGCTTTACTTCATTTTCTATCCGTTGTTCAATATATCATTCATTTCATATTTTATTTCGTTCATTAAGACTTCAACCTGAGACGAAAGATTTTAAAATATCAGCCCACTAAACATTCCCTGCCGGACTATCATATATTGGCTTCCATTCTTATATTGGTAAATTTTCTGAAGCGGTAACAAATCACGCATTCAGATTCTGCATAATTATGATACGCAGCTCTCCTTAAGAGCACTCAGGTGGGCTCTTGAGGTGTCCTAAGTAAATAAAAAAAAAATGGATGGTTTTCACCTGACATCACAGCGGCCATGTTGGTGCACAGAACAATAGAGAAAAAAGTCATTGGGAATTTGACTCAACTATAATGCAAAACATGAGGCATAATTTGCTATTGTTTTGTGCACCACTGAATATGGCCGTCTTATCACGTGATTGAAAACCATCTGTTGGCTTTCTACGAATTGACCAATGCTAGTAAGGAGAGTGGCGGTTTTGAAAGCTTAATTTTTGTGGTCTGCTTGATTGGTTTCGGTGAAGGGTTGACAGAATTTCCGTTCCTTATATAGATGCACTAACAATATTCAATAGTTATGCTGTTTTAGAAGGCTATTATCCAAAAAGAGTTACAAGACCCAAAAACCAGCATAATTGTAAGATGCGCCTAAAAACCGCCTTGGTTTGCAGACACCCAGAAATTCATGGTCCGCGAAATATGTCCAAAACGTTCCAGCATTTTCGAGAAATTTGCCCCTGGCTACGGAAGCCGTTACGTTTTATGCATTAACAGTCGGCATGTTTATTCCTCCATGTCTACTTACGACGTAACAGTATTCGCACCTGCCGTTGCGCACGGCCGCATTTTGTCTAATTAATACAGCTAAAATTGCGTTCATAACTGCGAGGATCATAGCTTCACTTGATTTCATATCCGCAGTTCAATATATCATTCATTTCATGTACTGTGTCATTTCGTTCATTAAGACAACCTGAGACAAAAGATTTTAATATATCAGCCCACTAAACATTCTCTGCTGGACTATAATATATTGGTTTCCATTCTTATTGCTGAGAAAAAAAAGCAATTTTCTGAAGCGGTAAAAAACCACGCATTCTGATTCTGTATAATTATGAATTATGATAAGCTATCTTGAAAATTTTCATGTATATCGTTAATCGCACGATTTTTCTCAGGTAAGTTGGAAAAATTAAGCCCTATGGGCTAGTGCAATTTTTTTTTCGTGATTACCACTACGAAAGTCTCAGATTCCAATATTTAATTTTGCGTTGTGGTAACAATCATTGTTTCTGTTCTGCTGTGTTTCTATTTTACACCCTCAACTTCTAAACTTCAGTTTTATCTCGCATTTTCAAACCAGAACACGGCGAGTAAATCTTCAGAGCTGTCGATTTTGCAACCACGTCCTGACGAAACTACATTATTATATCCTCGCTGTATTTCCGCTAACAGAGACATTGAGCGTCCCATTTATTACAGCAAACGGCAAAAGGAAAACCTTAGCTCTCATCCTAACTTGACCTGCTCTAATGAGAGGTTGGCTGCTAGATATCTCTTGATAACAAGAACGAAATGAGCGAAAATCAAACAAGTTCCTTTGATAATTAATAATACCAATTATCATAATAATAAGGAGAGGGGGAATCTGGAGTACCCGGAGAAAAACGTCTCGGAGCAGAGAAGAGAACCAACAAACTAAAACCCACATATTTTGCCAAGTCTGGGAATCGACCCCAGACAACTGTCACTGGTGGGAAGCGAGTGCTGTCACCACTACTCCATGCATCCTTGCTCCATTTTTGGGTTAGATATTCTTTTGTGCTTTTGTGAAAAGCAGTAGCACCCCGTCTTTTGCCGTTTGCAGTTTCACCCAACCGCAATGCTTAATCTCCAATAGTTCACTAGTCTTAAGGTCTGTGAATCGTGTCGTCGATGTGTAGGAAGTTAAAATGAAAGGGAACAATATCATTTCCTGTGGTCTTCGCCATTTTCTATAGTGTCATTAAAACGAAGACTGGAGATCAAATCATATTTATGAACATCGCTTTTCGATTATTTTCCTTTTTTTTTTGAGAATAACATTTTGCACTGACAAACGTGATTGAGAAATTGATAGAAAGCGTGTTTGCTTTAACCTTATCCGAGCCGCTTTCTTTCTTTCACAAAAATGATAACAGCTACCATAGCTTACCAATTGATACGAATGCTATCCGCTCAATCCAGGCCATACTTTCAGATTATCTTTAGGCGTTCGAGCTTGTGTCACTTCTTGGACTCAGTAGAATAGCTTACTTCAGTTTCATGGTAGTGGTATTTTTCCTTTTACAGACGTTGCTA
>NW_027180204.1:97500-105000 GCF_036669925.1 Montipora capricornis | reverse complement strand
CCTGGCAAAATCAATCAATGTTGTAAGGGGAGGGCAAGGGGGTGGGATTCAGGAACAGCACAGTGCGCAAATCCTTTTGTTCACCCGTGAACAAGCGAACAGCTACATGTTTGGATACATACTGATAAAACGAGTCGTCTAGTAACACATTGGCTAAAACTCAGGTTTACATGTATGTCAAAACTACTTCCATGTGAACAGCAACTTAACACTTAAGCCTCTGGCCTTGATTTACCGCCTCTCTGGACCAAGGAATGTACTTTTCTTTCTCATGCATTTACGGTGGCCTGTGACACCACTACTTCCTTAATTGGCATTGCTATTTCCAAGCAAACCCCACTAATGATACACTTGCTAGATGTATGTGAATGCTTTGTTCCCAAAATGGTAACAATATTAATTGTTGTCGTACAACATTATGAAGAATGAAACAATCAAATTATACAAAAATAATCTTAACAATAAATATGTAGAAAAATAACCCTCAAGGTGCATTCTCTTAATGTTAAAATTAATAATAACAATGCAATTGCATTAGGTTTTCATGAATCACACACACAGTACACCTGAATTGACTCTTGATACCAGCAACTAAAACCAACACTCTTAGCAATACAAGTAAATTCTCCTGTCAATTCAGTATTCAATGAAGGATAACATGAACAGAAAACAAAACCAATATGGCACACAATAAAAAGCTTGTTCCTTAGCTTATAATTCAGGTGGCCCCACCCAGGATTAACAGTTCTTTTTTGCAAAGTTGTCAAGTGCCACATGCCTCATAAATTCAAAGTAACTTATCCCCTAGTTTTCTGTTAATGTTACCATTTACTGAACCCAAATGGAATATGCTCACAACTTAGTCACCGTGCCTTGTTACCACGGCAAATGAGTTGAGTCCTTTCGTAGACGCTTAGTTCGTAAGTCACCTTTATCAAAGTCTTTGTTCTAATTCGAATTGATCGCTGAATGTGATTTAATCTGATGTCCTTCTGGTGCGAGAAGAAACCACTGCCACTCGAAGTTCGCCGGGTAGTTCTTTGAGCCAAATTTTGGAGTGCTAATCTCACCTTCGGAAACATTCAAGTAGGATTGTCTCCACCGGCTACAAAGATAATGAAAGCCCAAAATAATTAAAATTAAACAAAGATATTTTGCGTACAATAGCTGTGGTTACACTGGCCCATGTGCCCACGGTTTTGTGTGCAACCGCTTTTCCCAGAACGAAACTGCCCTAGGGTTATTTCCATGAATGCATCAAAAAGAACAAAAGAACTTCACATTGAAAAGGACGGTCTATCTGCTCTCTGAGGTGGCTTGGCCAATCATGATCTGATGTCCTTCTGGTGCGAGAAGAAACCACTGCCGCTCGAAATTCACCGGGTAGTTCTTTGAGCAAAAGAAAATAATTGGCTTCCATTCTTATATTGGTAAGTTTTCTGAAGCGGTAACAAATCACGCATTCAGATTCTGCATAATTATGATACGCAGCTCTGCTTAAGAGCACTCAGGTGGGCTCTTGAGGTGTCCTAAGTAATAAAAAAAAATAGATGGTTTTCACCTGACGTCACATTGGCCATGTTGGTGCACAGAAGAAATAGAGAAAAAAGTCTTTTGGGAATTTGACTCTTTTTCTGAATGCAAAACATGAGCCATAATTTGCTATTGTTTTGTGCACCACTGAATATGGCCGTCTTATCACGTGATTGAAAACCATCTGTTGGCTTTCTACGAATTGACCAATGCTAGTAAGGAGAGTGGCGGTTTTGACAGCTTAATTTTTGTGGTCTGCTTGATTGGTTTCGGTGAAGGGTTGACAGAATTTCCGTTCCTTATATAGATGCACTAACAATATTCAATAGTTATGCTGTTTTAGAAGGCTATTATCCAAAAAGAGTTACAAGACCCAAAAACCAGCATAATTGTAAGATGCGATTCCTAAAAACCGCCTTGGTTTGCAGACACCTAGAGATTCATGGTCCGCGAGATATGTCCAAAACGTTCCAGCATTTTCGAGAAATTTGCCCCTGGCTACGGAGGCCGTTACGTTTTATGCGTTAACACTCGGCATGTTTATTCCTCCATGTCTACTTAGGACTTAACAGTGTTCGCACCTGCCGTTGCGCACGGCCGCATTTTGTCTAATTAATACAGCTAAAATTGCGTTCATAACTGCAAGGATCATAGCTTCACTTGATTTCATATCGGCAGTTCAATGTATGATTCATTTCATAAATCATTTCGTTCATTGATTCATTCATCACCGGCATCGCGAGGTCACAGGAAGTCCTGAATTTTTCGGGCTTCTCTATTTAATTGCTAAAATTCCGTTCACATATCATTCATATATCATTCATTTCATGTACTTATCATTTCGTTCATTAAGACAACCGCGTGAGACAAAAGATTTTAATATATCGGCCCACTAAACATTCTCTGCGGGACTATAATATATTGACTTCCATTCTTATTGCTAAGAAAAAAGCAGTTTTCTGAAGTGGTAACATGCCATGCATTCTGATTCTGCGTAATTATGATAAGCTATCTTGAAAATTTTCAGGTATATCGTTAACAAGTAATCGCACGATTTTTCTCAGGTAAGTTGGAAAAATTAAGCCCTGTGGGCTAGTGCAATTTTTTTTCTGATTACCACGACGAAAGTCACAGATTCCAATATTTAATTTTGCGTTGTGGTAACAATCATTGTTTCTGTTCTGCTGTGCTTCCACTTTACACCCTCAACTTTTAAACGTCAGTTTTATATGATACATTTTCAAACCACATCAAAATCTTCAGAGCTGTCGATTTTGCAACCACGTCCTGACGAAACTACAATAGGAAGCTTAAGCACGCGCGTTTTTGAGACGCGGACGGCAACTGGAAGTGAGCTGTTTTTCCTTTTGATTTGTCTTCACACAACCACATTTATATTGCCAAGTATCTTTCTTCATCACAGATGATTAGTATAAAAATCTGGGAAATACCACCGTCCTGGCACGCCAAATATTGTCTTCCGGTTACCGTCCGCGTCTCAAAAACACGCGTGCTTAAGCTCCCAGGTTACCCAACTTTGCCTGCAAGCCACAAATATGATAACAGCTACCATAGCTTACCAATTGATACGAATGCTATCCGCTCAATCCAGGCCATACTTTCCGCGTGTCCCCATTAAGCCCTTACAAGGGAGTACCCCCCCCCCCCACCCCCGGGGACAAATCCCAAACTTCTTGTAACAACTCCGAACAACGCCCAACAACATGCAACAGGGTGACTGTGCAAACGGAGGCATGTAACACTCAACCGACAATGTTGGAATTTGTTGGCCAACAATGTTGCGTCCGATCGCGCGGGGCCTTACAGCCAAATCCAGCCCCTGGGAACAATATTCCACGGCTATTATCATTAATACAAACGTTAAGTCAGTCAAGTCTCTTCAAATATAAGTGCTACACGGCCAACGTTTGCGAAAACGTAATCCCTCCTTGTACTTGTACACGTTAATTGCCGTGACTTTAAAATCTTCAGTTCTCACGACCTGCTCCCGTCTGACTTTGTAGCTCAGTCGGTAGAGCAGCGGTGATCTAACCCGAAGGTCGGGGGTTAAATCCCCACCCTGGTCAGAGTTTTCTCTCTCCGTGTGTGGGCCCATTTCCATTAGTGGGGCTAACGCTCACATGGTTCATATGGGGTAGAAACCTAGCACTTCACATTACACTCTACTCAGTGAAGTCTATTATCATTAATACAGTACTACTTTATATCATTGGATTTACACCATCAAATACTTTGGAGGTGGTACAGTAACTTCACTTACTGTCGTCGCAAAATCCTTGTTCCAGAAATATGATTGTCACTACAACAAGAAGACAACAAAACCTGCTGAAACAAATTTATCTTAAGTTTAAGAGATAAAAAGAGTAAACTTGGAAAAATAACAATGGAAATGAATGGCTGCTCACTCTTAACTAAATCCAGTTTCAACCTCGTTCCCAGGGTCTCTTTGTTGATGTGGAGAGAGACCCTGGTTGGGGCTGATCACGTGACTCTCCTCGAGTCTTTGTTATATTTTGACCCGCAACTGGGCGAAAGCGTAATCATTTGACAAGGTATTTTTTCAATAAATAATCTTACTTTACATTGCAAGTTTCAAAAAGGTCAAAACAGCTGGTTATATTCCCACAGGAGATTCCCACAAAAGCGGTCAAGAAACAAGTGCTTTTGTGACCGATAACTGACCTTCGATATCGAGCGGCGATTGAAGTTCGCAAAAAATACACCACTAAAGTTGCTCCTACAGAACATAAACTACCACACGCTACGTTTGCTTGATAAAATTTCACTTTTATTTTACCGGCGCTAAAAATATACTTCACAATTTGTGTTATAGGAAGTTTTCACGTGTTGGTGGATGAAAACAAAAGATCTCTCATTAGCTTCTTTTGTTCGATTTCGAACATTTCTCTTATGTTTTTGGTGTCTCTGGAGGTTGGTTGAAAACATCCTATAAATTAAACGCTAAAGCCCGGTATGCAGGGTGTGCAGTTGCATTAATATATCAGCGACAATTTACACGTTGAAATATAAATAAGTCAAAACTGTCTACTCGCTGTACAAGCTTGCGACTTAGGAATCACTTTGTTTAAACATTCGAAAGAAAAACAAAAATCAAAGAACAAAATAAATTACCTGCACAGTTAGTTTGAGGTCGATACGTGACATAAACGTAATTAAACATATGACACCGACTGATCTATCGCCGAACATGTTTGTTTCCTATGGATAAACGTTTCGCTGTTTTCTTTCACGACAAAACTTTCTTTTCTTTAAACGTGTCGCAAAGTATTAGTATCTTTCGTTATCACTCAGTTCGACTCTTAAGTTTTAAGTTGAAAGTTTGAATCCGGACCTTCTCACGGGCATACAAAAATTCGAACGATGCGAGTACAACAACGTTTTGCACGTCGAATTCCATGTGTAGTACATTCAATACCTTTGTTTGAAACGTTTTGTCGATGGTCGTCTGGCCACAAAATCAAATGCGTTGTGATTCCCTTCCTCGCAATGATGACAAGGCTTGCACTGCCAGCCCTCCCCAAACACACATTTTACAAATCTCCCAGATTATGGGAGACACGTGACCAGCCCCAACCGAGTCTCTTCTCAACGACAATGGAGACCCTGGGAACGAGGTTGATCCAATTTTCGAAATCCTTGTTGTCCACCGGTGTGGTGATTGGGGACCTTGAGCAAGGGCTATGACGACGGCTACGAGAACGCCTCATAACAATAGGTTTAATTTGCAAAAACAAAAGTTCTGTACGCCCTGCACGTGCATTTTACATTTTGATACATTTCTTTTGAGGTCATGTGGAGGACGAGAGCACCTGACGATGAAATTTCAATTTTCTCTCCCAGTATCCATACCGTTCTCACCAATTTTATTCTTGGAATGTGTAATCACACTTTAATTCCAAGCCGAACGGCATGGAGTAGTCGCAAAATTATTGTCATAGTAACAGGATATAATATTCTTAGACAACGTTACCGTAGCCATCTTCGTCGTCCCTGCTTAAGGTTCCTATAGAGTGTTTCCATATGACGTCACAGCGGCCATGTTGGAGGAGTGAAATATTCTTTTGGGAATTGAACTCCATTTTTATGCAAATTCTTCCTTTTGTTTTAGTATGCAAATATTCCTGCTGGTCACATGAGCGAAAACACTCTATTAAGCAAGGACAACGATGACGGCTACGAGAACGCCACAAATGAAATGGGTTTAATGAGCAACAAGAGGCCTATGAGGAGTATCCGTGGGATGCACAAACAGTTAACATAAATTGTCCGGTTACAGTGAACTTCAACTACGGGTAAACTTCGGAAAATGGCGAGAGATTACCAGAGAGATAAATCTGTAACTTAACTTGAAGTTGTTTCTCGTAAAAACTCTTATAAGAGCGAGTTTCAGTCGAGTGTCGTAAAACCAAAACCGAAGTATTTACTTTGGCCAGTGAAAAAGGACGGAGACAATCCAGTGAACCAATCAAAACTCGAAGTAATTATTCGTAGCCGACACAAAGACACAAAGTGCGGGAAAATGTGCACGCGCGAGCCACGATTGGTTTGGTTTCACTTCTGATCGGTTGAAAAAATGGCACGAGAACTTTGAACCAATCACTGAGTGAAGTAATGCAAAACCAAAGCAATTCGCTACTCAATTGAAAACCGCTCTACTAATGTTACTAAATTTGCGAATGCAAATAACGAAGCGTAGTATGTAGCTCTAAAAGTGCACAATATTGTTTTGGTATCGTAAATCATTATACCGGTAGTGCCGTAGTAAATGTCTTTACTAAATACCCCCTGAGAAGACATGTGGTTCAGTAAATACTAATCCCAGAAAGGTTGACGAAAATAAAAGGAAATGGAGAAACACTGGCTTCACGCCTGACATGTTGATCATTTTCAAGTTCCCTTACAACTTCTTTTTCATCATAAGTTTAAGCGCGTACTCTTAGCTTCTGACAGCTTTCCAAGACAAAAGTTCTTTGACGTTGAGCCCCGTACGTACGGCGGGGTTAGTAGCTGGATGGGAGACCTCGAAATATACGATTTGCTGTCAGGAAAACACGACCAAAAGTTCTTTTTTAACGCTCAAAAATGCGAGCTAAGTACAGATTTTGTTGGCCTGCTTTATGCAAAACAAATATTGACGCAGAAGTAAATAAATATTGATCCCAGTTTTTAAGAAGAGCAGAAGGAAGTTTTTAGGAAGTGTCGATCGAGAACAAAACAATTTGCCATCAGCAACAAAATTTGTGAGATGAAAACATCGTAAATTCTCTTTCGCTATGCTCCACATTATGGGATAATTATGCATACTTCCTAGATAGCAAAAGGTCAGCGTTTACACTTCAAAGCCATTCAAATGCAAATCACCGGACTCGTATATAACCCCAGGAGAGAATCGGACAATCAGTTCTTCCTTTCGTGCTACAACAGGTCAGTGAGTCGGTTTCATTTTGAGTTCGACAATTTTACACGTGTTCACGCTTGTTTATTCTTGCTCTCTTCTTGCTCTCTTCTTGCTCTATTCGTGCCGTTCGGAGTATCTGATACCTGTAGGACGCACGGCCGCTTTGATCTCGGTGGAAATGAGTAAAGATTCGGCGTCGAGATTAATTTCGTTCAAACTGAGCGTGCATGCATGTTATCAACCAAGAGTCAGTCAACCCCGCAAGCAGCGTTGAAGATACGTTACCAGTGGATGAGTCGATGTATGAAGATGTGGAATTTGACATTGATAGTCTCAAAGACCAGCTGGGCATTCGCAAAAATCGTGGAATGTTTGTCGACGTTAAGCCAGAAGGGTTCGGGTCGATAAGAAGCCGGATCCAGAATCTGGAACCTCCGCTCGCTTACCCGACTTGGGTTTTGATCCTACGGCTAATGCTTTAGCGGAAGGAAGCCCTGCCACTCAGCATGCTCACAACGACATTTCTT
>NW_027180204.1:75000-90000 GCF_036669925.1 Montipora capricornis | reverse complement strand
TTCAAAGTTCCCACTTTAGATTCTGGATTCAAAATCTCCGGAGACACGACCAAACCGGGAAGGTTTTCTGTCGGATTCGTCCACTTTTGTGTAAACGGCAAAACTAATCCGGTACTAAAACGTTCCGGATTCATCACGAATCCGGAACAATTTCCTCTAGTGTAAACCTAGTCTAAATACTCACTCGAATTCACTGCCTTCCACCGCCAGTTTTGTTTAAGTAGCAGTCCTTGCGCTCAAAACCGGTTTTGTGGCACTATCGCCGTTCAACCAGTGAAATTGAGTGTTAGATTGTTTTTACTCGGAAAGAACTGGCACTGACTATGAAAACCAATCAGCGACCGTGTTCATAATCACAAATCATGGAAGTAAAATTCTAAACCGCCGTGACCAGAGGTTCGGTTTTTTCGCCTCTCCGTTTTAACCGCTCGCTCCTCGCGAAATAAAAATAGAACCTCTGGCACCCAGGGTACGTTCTATTTTGCTTCATCAAAGAAAATACGGATTCGTCGCTAAAATAGTTAAAAAAAATCGTAACGCTGTGAACTAATGTCAACAAGTTTTTCTTGGGTAGTTTTCTAAGTTTTGCACTGATTTCTGAAGATTTGCATATTTTTCACTAAATTTATTCCTCCTGTTTTAAGAACTTTTGTTTTGTTTTCAACAACTAAGACAAAGCATTTTAATACGTAGAAAATTATTCGCCTGTTTGCACGAATTTTTCAAACATCATTGTTTTAATTAGTTTGTCTGGCTCATTTCTCTTTGCTTGCCATGAAATATAAATGTTTCGTTTGTTTTTTATTTTTATTGCACCAAGAGATATTTAAAGTTCTGTTTCATCGTTAATCTATCATTTTTCTTTGAGCTTTGCGAACGGAGCGCTTTTTTCAGTTATAATTAAGTTAATTTCAACTGTGACAGTGCGACGTAGAGCCCGTAGGAAGACTTTTTGAAAACCAGTTTGCC
Source organism: Montipora capricornis (assembly GCF_036669925.1). NCBI lineage: Eukaryota > Metazoa > Cnidaria > Anthozoa > Scleractinia > Acroporidae > Montipora > Montipora capricornis. Next base: position 89,031 of record NW_027180204.1, on the reverse strand, counting down.
ATGTTCATTTTCAGAAAAAAAAAGAAGAAAAAATAAATACATTATTCACTGGCTTAGGTCGGTCCGTATAGAGAAAAACTGTGCCCTCGACCTTGAGTACGTCCCTCGGCCTGCGGACCCTCGGACCGTACAGCTTTTCCCTATACGGACTTCCCAGCCGGTGAATGACATATTTATGAAATTCTCAATCTCGGATAATGCATTTTTCGAGCTCTGATTGGTTCACTCAATCTAGGTTATCAGCTCATATACCTTAGTTACGTTTGACCATATATGGTAAATGATTGCGCTTAGCGTTGCTAAACTAAAAGTTTTTCGCCAGAAAGCGAAATTTCTCTCGGTATAAAACAAAAAAAAAAACATTATTGTGGAAAGTTTGGATCAATTCCGAAGCTTAGAAGCACGCGAAAAGACGAGAAATGTTTTTGTGATAAGCCTGCGTCTGTCTGACCACCAAGTATTACATAACATCGCGTTTTAGGACTTTTCCCTTTTTTCGCTCCTATTTCGTACTTCCAAACTTTTGGAGTTTAAGGAGTTTAATAAAACAATTATTCCATTCGCGCTTGTTGGATATGAGACTGGTTATAGCCAACTCGGCGCTAGGCCCCTCCTTGGCTATTTACCATCTCATATCCAACGCACGCTCATGAAATAATATTGTAACAAGTGATAGCTAATTCTAAGTTAACTTAACTTAATTTATCAGTAATTTTATGGAGTGTCCCCGATTAGTCGGCCTCCGGGCTGCCTAGAAGTTTTAGAAACTTAACTGAATAAAGTTTATTGATTGACCGATTGATTTTACCTGAAGCGGGAAGCAGCACGTTGCTGCTTGTCATCAGTAAAATCATTAAAATAAACCACGAGTGGCCTCTGCCATTTTGTTGAAATGCTTAGACGCGGGAAATCTGGAAGGAGTGCTTTAATTGGCCAGACGCGGCTTCCTTGTGCTTATGCTGCGTTTCGTTTTCACACGATGCAAGCGAAACCAAGCAAAAGCGAGAGTAAAAGTAAAAGGAATTGTGCTTTTCCTTACGCCAACCCCGTTTTCACGGTGAAATAAGTGAGAGCTAGGCTTAACTTGTCTCACACTTCTGAGAATTTTGTTCGTTATCTATCGAGAAAAAGCAAGAAAGGAGCTAATTCCAGGAAATTTCTTTGATCTTTGACGCTAAATCTCTCTAATAGTGAACGTTTTGGAGCTGGCGGAGTTAAGATATATTGCATACACTGTCCCGTGTCAGTTTGGGGTACTTTCAAGGTGATTTTCCAATCTCGGCCCCAGAGCTCTTCTCTTGACTGAAGGAGAGAAGAGCTCTGGGTAATTCTGAAACAGAGGTTATTCTCTTTGGTTTTCGTGAAGAACAATCAAAAGCGTCTCTAATTGGTGCATTCATGTTAGCACGAGGAGTGAGCAGTCACCGTAAGGTTTGTAAGGTTCAAAAAACCGAGTTTTGGCTATAAGAACCCTACGGCGCATGTTCTCCTACACAGAGTTTCCCAGAGCCTTGGGTCGATTCGAGGCTCTGGTGACGAGAATGGGTGATTCCCTAGTATTGTACTGCGCATCCTGTTCTGCGCATAAGACAGCGTTGGCCACGTTCGTATTCAGGCTTGGCTACGAGGCTTTATGGCCTAAACAAAACAATGTTTAAATTTAACCATAAAGACTCGTAGCCATGTGTGAATATTGATATATCGAACGTGGACAAAAACATTTCAAAATGGCGACCTTTCATGCGGGAAAGCTCGCTAGAAAGAAGAATCGTCCTTTACAGAGCATAGCAGTAAAGAGCAGAATAGAAAACTTTTTAGACTCTCGCAAAAAAAAGTCGACTGATAGCCTTGCTGATGTTTAAATGTCATTTAAGTCCGAGAGTGAAAGTGAAACCGCGCTATCTGGGAGACGTGTTGTCGAGGGGTCGAGCTCGGTTTGCTTCTAATTTCTCCTAAACGAGGTAGGTGACCTATTTTTATTTTGGCATAATTTTATTCTCTTACTTCTCCTCTTTGTGCTGTAAAACTTAAAAAAAATTACGATAGAAAAAAAATTACAGAGAAAAAAGTATTCGTAGCCATCACTCATGGACACAAAATGCACCCAAGGAATATTCGTAGTCAGCCCCTTTTCATGGCGTGTGCCTGTGCCATAAAACAAACAATAAATTACTCCTTTTGAACAATACAATACACCTGTTTGTTATTTCAAGAATTACATCAAAGCTGTGCTTCCTGTTCCTACAAAACGTAGCGTGAACCGATGGAACAAACTTGTCCTTGATAGATGAAGTCGCAATGATAAAATGAGTCACTTGAGCAAGTTATATCTCCCAAACGGGATTGGTGACTTATTTTTTAATTGCACATTTCGAGTCACTTTAATATAGGGAACAATCGAGAAAAGTTCAAAGAAAATGTTACAACAACTTCTGTTACTAAGGAATCACCTTAAGTTATATATTGTATTTTTTAGAGCTAGCCTAAAAGAGGAAGTTTGTTTCTTAACTTGCATACACGTCAATTATTTTATGAGGATAAATTCGTTATAGCAAATAGTGCAAATGAACAGGGTGTCATCTGACGAGACCATTTCAGACGAAAATTGTCGTGAACGTCATTGAAGCTAACAACAACAGAACAGTCGACGCGTTGTTGACCAGAAAGCTCCGGCATTGACCTACAAAACAAAGAGAGATTTGGTCAATCAGAGAATTGTTGGCTTCCCTCTGAAACCTTTTATAAGAACGCTGCTAAACAGTGTATTATGAAGGGGGCGCGGCTTTCGTAGAAATTTTGTGAAGGATTTTTTGCGTGTCTCGGAACGAAGTAACTGGAAGGAGGCCGGCTAGGACGACCCACTTCCGACGTACCTCCAACAAGAGCGGTTTTCAATTGATGATACACCAGCAGACGGAGCATTGAAAAAAGCCAGTGAACTCGTGAAGCAAAAACATGCAATTGTGTATAACTGAGTAATGATAAAAGGGAGTTCAAGAAAAATGAGGACGACAACAAAGACAACGCCGCAGAACAAGAATATTATTGATTATTTCATGTAACAGGACTTGGACAACAAAATTTTGGCAGTCTGAGGAATGTTTTGAGTCCAATCGTTTTCTTATCGGACAAGCATCAAGTCCCGTTGTTTATAAGATACTCGTTCAATGAAAAGAGAAGTCGGGAGATAGCTACAGAGCTCGTGGTTTTGCATAGTAAATTTGCGTTTTCGAGGTGTCCTTGTTGCAGTCGCCGACGTCGTGGCGCGAACTCCCTTTTATCATCATCATCGCTGCCGCTAGTGCTATAACAGTTGTTTTGCCTTTGTCGAGCAACGTTTTGGCGTTTATCACAACTCAGTCATACCGACATAATTTCACACATACCCGATGTGGTGAAAGTTGCTTTGAATCCCTTGTATGTGGTGGTAGAATTACTGTCGCTCTTAAAATGCACCCAAACCATGTTTCCGGCGCTGAGCATGTCTTGTGGCTTATTGGTGCCACACGTTGGCATAGCAAGGATGGCTCCATAACTTCCTTCCATTCCTTGCACAGGATTGCTAAGCACCTTGAAGTAAGCCTCTCTGACCTCCAAGTAGTCGTTTTTGCAATACTCGCTTTGTTCTAATTCGAATTGATCGCTGAATGTGATTTTAATCTGATGTCCTTCTGGTGCGAGAAGAAACCACTGCCACTCGAAGTTCGCCGGGTAGTTCTTTGAGCCAAATTTTGGAGTGTTAATCTCACCTTCGGAAACATTCAAGTAGGATTCTTCTCCGCCGGCTACAAAGATAATGAAAGCCCAACATAATTAAAATTAAGGCGTAATGCAAAGGTATTTTGCGTAAAAAGAGCGTTTCGGTTATCTGCCCCACTGACATTTTGATCGTCAATAATTATTTACCTGCAGGCCTTTCTGAATGTGAGTCGCTTCAAGTGTACTATGCTTTTCTCCGTAGCTCTTTCCTTAGTTCTCGACGCTATTTTTGACAAGGAACAGAGCTCATTTTCTACAATTTGCCGTAATGAAATAGATCACGAGCAGTCCTTCTCTCGTCGATTGGTTAGCCGACAGGGACAAGAGAAAATGGCCGCGCGAAATCGAGATTCGAAGAGGACATGTTTATCTAAAGCATTTGTTGGGGTGCATTTGAGGGTGCAGGGATGGCGCAGTGGTGAGAGCACTCGCCTCCCACCAATGTGGCCCAGGTTCGATTCCTCGACTTGGCGTCATATGTGGGTTGAGTTTGTTGGTTCCCTACTCTGCACAGAGAGGTTTTCTCTGGGTACTCCGGTTTCCCCTCTCCTCAAAAACCAACGTTTGACTTCTTGCATTAATTGCCAATTTCACTTTACAGTGTCCTCAATTAGTGCTTCAGCGCTAAATCTACTAGACACTTAAATAAAGTTCCTTTCCTTCCTTTCCTTTCTCTGTTCAGATAATCGACCCAATAAGACTAATGGCTCTGCACGATTCACACATGCGTGTCACATATTGGTACTCGAATAAAAGCCAATAAATCTTCCACAGGCGGTTTAAATACTAACACGGGAGGAGTATGGACAGTCTGCCATACGTGCGAGGTATAGTGAATCAGTTCTATTTCGCTCAGATTTCGAAAATTAAGTCTACATTAACCCTAAAAAAAGATAAGGGTTTGCGTGCCTCGATGGCTGGTTTAGTCCTTACTCACACAGGAGTAACAGAGCTGTTTACATTACAACATTGACCACCCCTCCCCAGAAAAATCGGAAGAAAAATTCATTCAAGCTATGAAAGGCCATTGGTTTGCAGACCACGACAAAGAAATATTCCCGGCCTTGCTTGCCGCCCGATTGTTTTCCAGCGTCATACCCCTCTTGTGAGTGAGGTCAAGAGCCAAAAACTAACACACTGTGTGGTTGGCCTTAACCACCATGGACGTCCCACAAACGGATAAAGATACCACGCAGCATGTCACAACCTCAATTTTCATTAAATCGGTATAGGATGCAGCTTAATTGTGTTAATAACAAGAACAATAACAATAATGATAATGATGATGATGATGATAATATCTGGGAACTATTTCGAGGAGACCAGAGGACTACCTGAGAATGATTAATGCTGGGGTAGAGTTGGTAAAACTTCAGAGAACAATCTTGCTGGGATCAGCAAGGATCATCTGAAGAGTTCTTCAAGTCTAAAGTTACTTGCTACCACCTGATAAAGGAGCTAAAATTTCCGGCATTACCATATCTGTCATAAAGCATTATGATAATGATAACGATATACTACGGACTTACTATCAGATTTGACAATATACAAGATTTGAAGTCCGTTTTAATGGGAGGTGACAATGACGATGACGATGACGATGACGACGATAATGATGTTGATGATGATGACGGGATTAAAGACAAAGCAATACTGACTTACCATCAGATCTGACAATATACGAGAATTTAAATCCCCTGTAATTGAAGGAGTCATCTGATTTTAATCGTATGTAGAAATTTTCCCCGGTATATGTTCGAAATAGTCCGTTCCCAACCAGCCGAGTTTGGAAATCCAAGAATCTGGTACTGCGTCGTCCGCAAACACGTCCAAATGCAAATCTGAAAAGGCTGTAGCTGCTTACGAAGCTTAAAGCGTCACACTCACAGCGGAGACACTCTTCAAAGTCAAAACTACAAGAAAAAAAAATTGAATATCATAATTGATGTTCTTTACAGCGGTTTTAAATTAATTTGTACAGGTAATCACATGATTTCCAGTGCAATTTCGAATAAATAAGCACGAGTAAATCTTTCCAAAGACAAGTCCAAAGGGCGAGTGGGATTTTGAAATCTTTAAAAAAAGTTGCAAGTGCTTATTTATTCCAAATTGCACGAGCAAAAAGATCATGCGATTACTTATTAATGATATACAAGCCAACATTTCACCTTTATTGCACTAACTTCAACTGTCTCCTCTAATTTCACTTTTTGCACTCTGTTTGGGATTAATTGACGTGCTCTCAGCCGGTCAACACGCTGAACTTTTTGCATGTGAAGTAATAACGCTATTGTCATGGTTCTTGATTGCTACGCTTCGGGATTTTAAAATCTTGCATCACATGTGAGACAGGTCAAGATTGAAAGCAATAACAATAATTTTAGTCATGTTTTAAGGGTTTTTTTGTCATACTTTCTCATAAACGTCTTTGTACTTTGTGTTCAGTGTAACTAACGAATGTAATAAACGATTTGATGAGCATGCTTCCCTTTCCCTAGCCTGCGCAGCTGGATATTTTTATTGTAGGATTTTTAAACGTGCAGGAGTAAATCGAAGGTTGCTTCGTTGTTTTGGCCGCGAGTGGGATTTCAAATCCAGTAGAGTCCTCATTCCAATTGCCGCCCACTCGTGGCTAAAACCATCGCACTCGCGAGTACTTAAATGATCCTCCGATAAAATATCCCGCCATCTACACAGGCAATCCTTTTCCTTGTAAATTTGATGGGTTGCAAAAGCATTTCCAGCAACAACAACAACAATACTTTATTTACTCTTTACACTTAATACACATTTGTAAATACTGTAAAATAAAAAGAGAGATATGTGGAGAAAAGTTGATTCAGGGGTACAAATGAACCTTGCGATTTTCGAGTTATCCCCATGAATTTTTCGTGCATAACAAAATAAGAAGAACTGACTGGAAGAGACAAGTAAATAAAGTGCAAACACAGAGAGACAGACTGACCTAGATGAGCAGTGGATATTCAAAATTATTATATACTCACTCAGTGATCTTGGTGTTTCAACCAATCTGATTGGTTCGCTTTCTCGGAGTCTTTGAGCATTATTATACAAATCCGTTCTCAGGCTGAATCCGTTTTTATCTAGGTTAAATTTGTGATCCACATTTTACCTAGGTACGGACTCAGACGAATTGAAGAATTTTTTATGGAGCCTAAATTAAGCCTAGTAATTTATTCTCACTGCATATCTATTGTTGCGATCACACTAGACTAAGTTATGGGAGGAATCCGCGACCGCCTAAGCAAAAGATATGCAGTAAGGCCGGGGAGGGAGGGGCACAAAGCGTGTTCCCACGGCAATCTCGTCAAACTGCGCAATTTCGCACTGCGGTGCCAGATTTTATGCTAGAAAGACCGCAAAGGATCATACTAGACGCCACTAACCCAGACCCTTGGGATTAGCGGAATGCGGTGCATTAGCGTGATACGCTCATTACTGGGTTGCCGCAAACCCAGTCGGAATCTGTCTTGAATTTCGTCGTTTTTGAATTTTTCGATTTCTTTTTTTTTTTTTTTTTTTTTCCGTGTCGGTAAAAGTCTTGCCTGTCACTCCCCTGCTAAGTGGTGTCTTTGTGCATAGAGCCTTCTACGCGTATTTTCTTAGGATCGAGAGGGTAGTGGGAAATGCGTAGATTTCTCTGATAGACACAGTAGAATGATTAACGTAACCGGCAATGGCGTCGAAAGTCATGTAACGCGAATGGCGTTTTAGTGGATCTTTGAACAAAATGTACCCTTATGAAGCTCAATAATGGCAAGCGAATTGGATACTGAACAAGACAGGCGGTCGAATGTTAGAAGCGACGAGTAATGGACTTCGACAACAATCTATCGCCCGTCGAGCCGTAATCAAAGTGAGCTATCTTCCTAAAATTTTGCCAAGTGTGGTGTTTTGTACAACACTCAAACCAAATGAAAAGTTCTCTGGTAACTCAGTATGGGTTCAACAAAGACAGAGAAGGAATCCATATAGTGGATCTGTTATCTCAGTTTTCTCGCTATTTGTCAGATTTGTATTTACCTGTTCTCAACTCTGCACAGTCTTCCGGTATAACAATTGGAAATTTCACTAATACGTCATTGACGTGAATGGCGTTTTAGTGGATCTTTAAACAAAATATACCCTCATGGAGCTCAAGAATGGATCGTCAATTGGATGAGCAAGACAGCGCTGAAAAATAAATATCTGGATTTTGAGAGACGAGTAATGGTCTTCGACAACAATTTCATTTTTCGCCTTTGGATATGAAGTGAGCTTTGTTTCTAATATTTTATTAACTTGGTATTATATAAAACACGGAAATCAAATAGCAATTTTTTTATGGATTTAACCATAGTTACTAACTATGATTTAACAAATCAACATTGAAGGAATCGAACGCCTACAAGAATGCATCACAGTGCTTACTCAAGTCTCATCTTAGTTGTCTGACAATTTACATTTACCGTTATTTTGTACTCAACTCTGCAAAGGTGTAAAATATTTGGAAATGTGACAGTGAAGAATTATTTGAATGAAAGTTGTTGTCGCTTTTGTGCTTCATTATTTACGGTCAGCGTTCCGAGTCGAAAAGGGTTTTGATGTGAACTGTCAAAAACGTATTTAATTGCATCTCTTGTTTGCACGCACGCAATTGAAATAGGAAGGTATTTTTGCCTCTAATAGTAAATATGTTGTTTGTTTCGATTAATTTTTTGCTGGAAAAGGATTTTGCCGAGATATTCCCAGCCTTTGTGAACTTTAATACCATGTTCTGTAATTTTCGAGCTTAACAAATTTGCATACGTGTGTTGAAATGTGATACGGGAGCATTTTTGTGGTATAGTGTAACGAAAATAAACAGGTCTGTTGGAAGCTTGCTTGAGTTTCAACAAAATGACCCCCAAAATCAGCAAAAAAAATCCGACACTGATGAATAATAAAGTAGCTGCTATCCCCAAAACGATGGAATTACCTGGCGATAAATAACCTCGTCTTGGAGAGTAAAGTTTTGACTGTCAACCTGAAGAATTGGGCGATTGAGATCTTTGTGTTGAATTCGCACATTTCTTGTCAAACTTTATAACACTTGAAAGAAAAAGAAAACTTACAAAACAAAAACCCGGTATCTGTGTCAAATGATGATTTGACACTGTTTCGCGAGTAAACACACCGCGGTAACTTCATCACGGCGCCCTCCGAATCCGATGTAACTTTCGATTTTACGCTTTTACTTGTGCAGCCAAAAGTACAATAGCAAAAATCTCCCAGAATGTTTGTCGGTGATCGTAACTTTTTATATTCGGGGTTAAAAATTAATGTTGTTTGCTGATGGCAAAATATTTTTTTCTCGATCGACCGTCCAGAAAACTTCCTTCCGCTCTTCCCAAAAACTTTGTACCACTATTTATTTACTTTTGCATCAATATTTGTTTCGCATAAAGCAAGCTAACAAAATCAGTTCCTTGCTTGGTCCGCATTTGTTAGCGTTAAAATAGAATTTTCGGTCCAATTCTTCTGTTTTGAGGGGTATATTGTTTTTGGTCTCCCATCCAGATACTAACCCTGCCGAACAGGGATTAATTTCAGCAAGCTATTGTAGCTGTCAGATGCTCAGAGGGCACGCTTAAACTTGTGGTGAAAAGAAGTTGTGAGGGAACTTGAAAATTATCAACACGTCAGCCCAGAAGCCAATGTTTCTCGCTTCTTTTTTATTTGTTGTTCTTCAGAGACTGGAATGCTGTAGTTCAATACCACACAATTCAGTGCCTTCTGATTTTCTGTAACATGTACCACAGGCAATCCAGTGTATGCTTCACGGAAGCATCTCGTTATATACGCAGTGAGAATAGTGCCTGGCCATGTCGTTACTTTTCCATCCCAAATACTGGGCTATCTCTTCCGGAGAACAGACCAAAACGCTAAGGGTGTTCTGAAACTATGGGGCGTTTCCCCGTTACAAAGTTTGGCTTCGGACAGGTGCACACGTAAACGACTATAAACTGCCGAAGCAAGAAATGGCCTTCCCCCGACCTGTTTCCCACGGTCGGATGCTCGGAAAAAATATCCCCCAGACAAGGAGACCCCCAGCGCTTGGCAGGCATGAACATAATAATCCAACCAAAGAACAGGACAAACATCTGGGTCTCGAAAAGGGACGAGTACAAACTCACGGGGAGCCCCCTGCGAACTGTTTTTGTGAGAGACAATCTTATTAAAAACCCTTCCCGATCCCTTAATCTGAAAACCTGGTTGCAAGAGAGCCGCCATAAATCCGAAGCTCTGTCCCCAGTGAAAAAGTCTACAACAAAGAAAGCGGCATCCCTAAAAAGGATATATTTGCTAACAAGGGAAAGCGACGCACTTGCTGCTATTTTCTTCCTAAAGTGACCGATGAGTGACTTAAAGGGAACCTCCACTAAAACAACAAAATAACTTTAAACCACAGAACATAATGTTTACAATTGGAATTGCTCAATCTTTTTCCAATGAAAGCGTTTGTATTCGAGAAAAATAAATTCCAAAAACGCTTATTTTGGCTTTCAAATTTCCCGGGCGCCGCCATCTTGAATAATTGTGACGTAACTTGGTTGCCCTATTGTTCTGATACAAAGAGCGATTGTTCTGGAACAATAGGGCAACCAAGTTACGTCACAATTATTCAAGATGGCGGCGCCCGGGAAATTTGAAAGCCAAAATAAGCGTTTTTGGAATTTATTTTTCTCGAATACAAACGCTTTCATTGGAAAAAGATTGAGCAATTCCAATTGTAAACATTATGTTCTGTGGTTTAAAGTTATTTTGCTGTTTTAGTGGAGGTTCCCTTTAAACTTCGTAAAGAAAAGAGGGACTGCCTGCTTCGGAGTGACCGCCAAATCCTCTTGCTCTTCCCTAGTAAATTTTAAGTATTCCTTTAAACAGAGTTTACGTGACCGAAACGGCCTAACCTGTTATAAATGGCGCGCAACTTCCCGATAAGGGAGTCCACGGAACCGGCCGCTAAACGGCGGGGGCAATTACAAACTTTCCTGTCACATGTTTGGGTGTGAAACAAAGTTCTGCCTGTCTTATCCTTACTAATAAGAAATTTAACGATATCCTCGGAGGAAACGGAGGACATGGACTTTGGCGGTGAAAGAGAGGCGAGGAAACTTGACAACTGTCACTCCAAGGAAGACTTTTGCTTCTGATAAGGCTTGCTACTTGACGAAGATTTAAAGGCCACAAAACGGCTATTGATCGCCGACATGTCCAGACCAGGCTGGACAACAGGAGTAATAGGAACTCTTGTTGATGTACCACAAGCCTAGCAAAAATTCGCATCATGATCATTTGGAGAGACAAGACGTACACCGCCGGGCCGCTTTCCAGGGGCGTGGAACCTGGAGAAAAGAACTGTATGTAGGTGATCTGTTCGTGCTAACAGAATCGACGATGTGGGCACTTTAACAGACGCAACGAAAGGCCCAAAGGTCCCATTGTAGCGGCCAAGGGAACCAACCTGGAGTCGCAGCAGAAGGAAAGAACGAGACTGAGTCGTCGCCCTTTCGCCCAGGAGAAATCGATCAATGCTCGTGGCTTGCAATAACGCCCACCAGTACCGACGGGGCTGGATATCCGGCACGATTATCGTGAAGGGGTGCTGATAATGCTGGTCAATAAGGAAACGGAGGAGCGGACCGATAAGTACAAAGGGGGGAAAAACATAAAGGTTTTCCCTGACAAGCAACTGTTGCGCAAACACGTTGATGACGGATGACTCAGGGGTGTGGCACGGTGTGAAATGTGGAAGACGATTACCATGTAGATCACGGCGGCTGTTACAGTCGAGCGACATGAGGTCAAAGGTATGTGGCCCAGACAATCTCTGGACACGGGACCACGCTTCCTGGAGAAGACACCTAACTTCATCAAAATAATAAATGCTTAGACGATAGTAATTAAGAGCTTTGCTCAATAAGCCAAAAAATATATGAACATGACCAATATGATAACATGCGTTTGCCAGCCCTATTGGGTCCTCTGTTTGCTGGCAAATACTAAGATCTTGATAGTGGTACTCTATGGCTTGCTCGAAATTACCAAGACTTTGATAAGCGTTGCCGAGATTGCCATAAGCTCTTCCTTCTCCGGCCCTGTCCCCTACCTCTTTTGCAATACTAAGATCTTGATGGTGGTACTCTATGGCTTGCTTGAAATTACCAAGACTTTGATAAGCGTTGCCGAGATTGCCATAAGCTCTTCCTTCTCCGGCCCTGTCCCCTACCTCTTTTGCAATACTAAAATCTTGATGGTGGTACTCTATGGCTTGCTTGAAATTACCAAGACTTAGATAAGCGTTGCCGAGATTGCAATAAGCTCTTCCTTCTCCGGCCCTGTCCCCTACCTCTTTTGCAATATTAAGACATTGATGGTGGTACTCTATGGCTTGCTTGAAATTACCAAGACTGTCATAAGCGTTGCCGAGATTGCCATAAGCTCTTAATTCTCCGGCCCTGTCCCCTACCTCTTTTGCAATACTAAGATCTTGATGGTGGTACTCTAGGGCTTGCTTGAAATTACCAAGACTTTGATAAGCGTTGCCGAGATTGCCATAAGCTTTTCCTTTTCCAGCCCTGTCCCCTACCCCTTTTGCAATACTAAGATCTTGATGGTGGTAGTCTATGGCTTGCTTGAAACTACCAAGACTTCGATAAGCGTTGCCGAGATTGCCATAAGCTCTTCCTTCTCCGGCCCTGTCCCCTACCTCTTTTGCAATACTAAGATCTTGATGGTGGTAGTCTATGGCTTGCTTGAAACTACCAAGACTTTGATAAGCGTTGCCGAGATTGCCATAAGCTCTTCCTTCTCCGGCCCTGTCCCCTACCTCTTTTGCAATACTAAGATCTTGATGGTGGTACTCTAGGGCTTGCTTGAAATTACCAAGACTTTGATAAGCGTTGCCGAGATTGCCATAAGCTCTTCCTTCTCCGGCCCTGTCCCCTACCTCTTTTGCAATACTAAAATCTTGATGGTGGTACTCTATGGCTTGCTTGAAATTACCAAGACTTTGATAAGCGTTGCCGAGATTGCAATAAGCTCTTCCTTCTCCGGCCCTGTCCCCTACCTCTTTTGCAATACTAAGACATTGATGGTGGTACTTCATGGCTTGCTTGAAATTACCAAGACTTTGATAAGCGTTGCCGAGATTGCAATAAGCTCTTCCTTCTCCGGCCCTGTCCCCTACCTCTTTTGCAATACTAAGACGTTGATGGTGGTACTCTATGGCTTGCTTGAAATTACCAAGACTTTGATAAGCGTTGCCGAGATTGCCATAGGTTGCTCCTTCTCCGGCCCTGAAACCCACTTCCTCAAAAACGGCTAATGCTTCTGTGTAATTTGTTATGGCCTGATTAAAGTCAGCTGTGCCCTGATAGTATCTACCAAGATTGAAATAAGCCAAACTTTTGCCTTGTCTGTCTCCCTCCTTTTCTGCAATGCTAAGTTTTTGCATATGTTGCTTCAAAAGGTCCAACTTTTTATCCACCATTGTTGATAATCAAAACCAGGAAGTTTTTCTCAGAAAATCTGGGGTGCACCTGGAAGATAAATGAACGAAAACAAAATAGGTTTAATGCTCTGAGTACAGGATCCTAAACTGGCACAGCAAGATTAATTAAACAGTGAAGGAATAACTGTCTTAAGCCAGTATTTTGAAAGAAACATGCCTTTCCTCATCAGGGTTTCCCAAGGAATGATTTCGGCTAATGGAGACAGTTGTTACAGAATAAATACTTGGGCATTTAACAGACTAAAAGCGATTTGTACAATAATAATCACGGAACATTAAAAGTAGAAATTCTATTACGTAAATGAGGGGAAAACAGCCTATAGAAAAGCGATGGCATCCCATTTCATCTTTCTTATCGAAAGCTAATTAAAAGTTCCTAAGATATGCTTCCCTGGCAGGAAATTTGCTGCCGGTATGTAGCTGACACCAAAAAAACAGGAGGGGATGCCATTAAGAGTGTAATATTCAATTTTCTGAAATTGACGTCAAACTCATAATTTTTTATTTCATGTCTAAATCTATCCAATGGCGGAATTGCTTGTTTTTTCGTCACAATTTTTTTCTCTCTGGATACCTGGTTACTCCATGTATTTTGATCCAGGGACTTTGAATGAGCTAATTGAACTGCTCACACATTTCCATTGAGGAAGGCTGCTCGTCAGGACAGAATTTGCCGTTTTCATACTAGATATGCATAATCCGGCCATTCAAATTATGCC
>NW_027180204.1:45000-62500 GCF_036669925.1 Montipora capricornis | reverse complement strand
TAATTCTCTAACCAGCGTTTCTCATGGTGACCCATAAAGAGATTAGCTAATACAGGAGCAAGCGGGGAGCCCATGGCTACCCCATCAATTTGATCGTAAAAATTACCCAAAAATGAAAAATGGGTTTGAGCAGTGGCAAAGAAAAATAAGTTAGTAAGATGTTCCCGTTCTAATTTGATATCTGGGTTGCCCTTCATAATGTAGTCTACCGCTAAGTCGATAGATTCGACGAGAGAAATGTTGGTGGAAAGACTTACGACATCGAAATAAACCATGAACTTGTAAGAAGTATGGATTCTAGTAACTTCACTGACAAAATTAAAAGTGTCTTGAGTACAGTAGTCATTAGGGATGTGAGGGTTTAACAATGTACATAAATACTTAGCTAGGTTGTAATTATAGGTTCCAATCGAAGAAACAATGGGCCGGAAAGGAGGTGTCGAAGAGTGATCTTGAACCTTATGCATCTTAGGAAGCCCATAAATTCTGGCTGGTTGAGATCCTGATGGATAGATCTTGTCATAAATGGTGTTCTCAATTTCATCATTCTTCTTCAGGTTGCGAAGAAACCGTTGTAATTGGCCCTCCCTTAGGAGAGTTGGATCATCCTTAAGTTTCTTGAATTTGGACGAATCCGAGATGATGTTAAGGATACTGCTATCATAAACTGTCCTGTCCAAAATGACCACACCATTCCCTTTGTCAGGTTTCAGAATGACAATATTCCTATTCCTTTTGAGACTTTTCAAGACTTGGAGTACTTTCCGATCATTGTGAGATACACGATGAGAGGCGATGTAGGAGCTCGCAAGATGCGATAATGCAGCTTGGAGCTTACCAGGAGAGAGTTAGGAGTTGGTTTGGGGCGAAGGATCCTATCCCTGCGGGCTTACGATCGCGAGTCATTTACAAGTTTTCATGTGCAGGCTGTAATGCCTGTTATATTGGTGAAACCAATAGACATTCCGACAAACATTCCCACATATTTAAGCACTTGAGAGGTTCTGAAAATTGTCGCTCCCGGTGTTCAGAAGACTGTTTTAAAATCCTCGACTCTGCTTCCACACGTTTCCAATTGAAAATCAAAGAAGCCATGCATATCCTTTGGGAGCAGCCATCTTTTAATTCCCAAGTCAAACATCTTAATTTATCCCTTTCATACTAATTAGTTTCTTTTCTTAGCCTAAACAGTTTGGTTTTTTCTGTTTTGTTTCGTGGTTGGGTGTTTTTATTCTGTTCTCGCCTTCATCCTTAATTATTCATGTTATATCTCACTTTGTTACACTATTAATTTTATTGCTCAACTTTAGTTTATTTCTCATTTGTCAACTGACGATGGATGATGTTTCATCCGAAACATGTATTGATTAAATATGAATTTCAAAAACATCGTATGGATCATCAAAGCGATATCTTACTTCGTGCTGCTAAGAAGTTTTGGTAATTAATAAGAAAATAATAACCGTTAGTTTCACTGGCAGTGATACAATCTGGCTGCACTGATCAATGTACTCGCTTCAGGGACAACTGGAATAGTGAGTGCTCGCAGTCTCGTACAACGATACATGATTACACGGTCTTACACATCTTGCTTACTCGATTTTCGCAATTGGAGCGATTGCTGAATACCCGTCCACAAAGGAGCGTTTACGCTCGCTACGCTAGCCGCAGTACCGAACTGAACAAAAGTGGTTTTTGCTCAGTTTGTGTCAGATAGAGTGAATTCAGTAGAATGGCTGGTGCTGCAGTGCCTTAGTCGACTTACGGTTAAATTGAGCTGAGTAGAGTGGCTAGTGCCGCAGTGTCGCGGTGCTTACCTCATGGATTAACGAACGAGGTATATCCAACAACATGACTGCGGCAGCACTGTGGCAGCAGTGTTTTTAGGGTCCATTTCTTGTGGCCTGGTTTTGACATCAAGTCTGTACTAGGTAGATTTCACAAAGAGATTTTCTGCTCAATCTAATTTAAGTGATTTAATTTAAAGCTCACCCGCACGTGCGAGCAAAAGCCCAGCCTCTGTATGCAGAGAAGAATCCAACACTTTATAACTTCTCATGTGTGCCTTGACGTTCTTATCAAATTTTGCTATTATTACGCATTGAACGTTTGCTGGATCGTCAGAACTTGGGCCACAAATTCCCCCAACAAACTCAGAATAGAACCGCATGCAGTCATAATGGTCTGTGTGCTTTGTCCTTATCTCTTGCGTGACAGCTCTGACGACACAACTCACGAAAGTCATGAAGCGTTCGACTGGTTCAATGGTTGTTTGAGGGCTTCGAGGAAAATCCAAGAAGCGTATGCTTACATAAAGGGGGATACCTTTCTTTGTTTGTTTTGCAGGTATGTTCACAAAGTGAATTAAGGAAATTTGTTTGCGCAAAATTATGGAATGGAATGAATCTTGCTGGGATTCCAATCTTTTGGTCAGTTATTTTAATTACCGGATATGCCACTCTTAAACCAAGACAGTTAAATTTCAATGACACGTTCCCCTTGACCTACAGTAGTTCCAGTCAATTCACGTTGTATTGTGTCAGTAAACCTAGAGTCTCGAATTGTTTAGTGAATAAATCGAGATTAGCGTGTGTGGTTTCAATATACCTTGCCTCTGCTTTGGTGGTCAAAAGTCGATTTTTGTTGACAAACAGCATGTTGAAATTGCGCCTCAAAAAACCTCCGTTTCATTTACCCAAAAATTTTATTGAATTTAATTGCAGCGGAAGCATTGCTTACTCCGGTGATTATAGTCTCGTTTGAGAAAGCCATGTACCAAGATGCTTTTTGACGGTCGAATTTCGCACAAATTTGGCACTGACCCCTTGCAAAATGAACTTCAAGCTTTCTGTTAAGTTCTGGAAATTTCTGGAAATTTCTAAAATGTGACAGCTTTATTCCAGAGTCAAATTCCAGATTTTATTCCAGAAATTGTTTTCCAGTTTTTGCAAGTTTTGGGTTCTTTCAAAAGCTGGAAATAGCTTGAATTTGATACATCTATCAGGTGCTGCCAGAAAATGACGGTTTCTTCCAGTCTTCATTTCTTGCAGGAAACTGGAAATAAACTAGCAATAGTCTACAGCTTGTTAACAATTTTAACATTTCTCAAATGAAACAAATTCTTAGTTTATTACAGTTTCTATTCTATAAATTCAACTCTTTTCAGATAAAAACTTAAAGAAATGTTTAGCATGCAGTTTCTTATTATGTATAAAATTTAAGAAGTAAGAAAATTCCATTGGAGAACCAGACATATGTAAACGCTATGTAAAGTTTATCATATAACTATGTTCAGCTATATAAAGTCTATTTACTGCTCCTTACTTGCTATGTAATAACTATGTAACTTGCTACATTACGTAGTTAAGTCTGTGTAAAGCATATGCCATTACTATTTCAATACCATTCAAAGGTCACATAGCTCTCTGAAATAGCTTATGAATTTGAATGTGATATCTTTCGAGTTAATACATTTACTTAGCTTACGCAATGTCCTTTAAAGGCTCCAAACTTTGAACATAAAGCACTCTGTACATGGAGAAATGAAAAAGAAAGCTTTTATTCCGGTGTATTCAATAGGTTGTGAGAAAAACCAATCAACGAATTACCTTGTTTGATGCTCTCCGAGTCTCATAATCGGCCTTATTCCAAAGGAACATGATGCATTACTCTGGAAAATTACACACTCCAAGTCAGCACTTAATCCTTTCAATGAACTCCAGTATCTTTCGAATCTTGCTCCGTAGAAAGATTGTCATCCTCCACCATCTTGGATAACACGTGAGAGACAGGATCGGGAACTAGTGCGTCCTTTTCATTTTGGTCAGCAGTCAGTAGCATGGAGCTTATACATAGGGCGTCCATAGGGCGGTGAAACGGGCATTCCGCTCTTGGTCCAATGTGCGATGCGGAGAAGGACTGGCCCGAGCGCTCCTTCCGCGTTTCCGCTGCAATTAATGGCTGCCAAAAATATCCTCTCGACGAACCAAAAATCAAGTTTTCTTTCTTTATTTTTGGGCCACCATTAGTGTATTATTTAAAGGCCTTTTTGATATTTTTGACCCAAAACTCAATACTATTTTATCTGTCAAGTATTTTCGTCGGAAGCTGCTTAAATTTGACTGAAGTAAGACAGTGTCGAATGCAGGTATGTCCCGCTTACCGTGACCAAGGGTAACCCTTCGTTTCGCCAACGTGTCAGCTCGCCAACGACCTGTTCGCCAACGTATGAAGTCTATTTGTCAACGTCTAATAATGTCAGTTCCCAACGCTTATATGTCAGTTCGCCAACGTCCAAAATACTTTGTGAAATAGATCTGAATTTTATTTACAAATTACCAAAAGAAGATAATGTGACCTTTGATCCAAGATGAATTGTTTGATTCGGCTTGAAAATGTTTGTTTCACTCTCCCCAATCTCTCTCTCTCCCTCTCTGTCTCTCACGCCATCCACGGCTTTATTTGTGAACATAAACCGGCTGTAAAACCTTTTTATTAAACATTTGCGTAGTTAAAGAGCCATCGAGTTGAAATATGTTTGTTTAATTACACACTTAGAAACGTTCACTTGTTTCCAACAAATTTCGCCTACGTGTTTGTTCTACTCTCGCAGAGGGTTTTTGCATTGTTTGAAACACTGATTAAATATTTGCGGCAAAACTTTTTCCTTCCCCCACTCAACTATTAAATGTTCCCCCTACAACCTGCTTCTCTACCGGTCTCTTTTCTCTCTGTTACGGGAAGAATTAGAAACGCGATAAAAACAATGTGAGCTCATTAACTTCACTTGTGCGGCATGTTGCAAAGGAGGTGAGAACTTTTTCAACTTGAATAGGATATTGTTTAAACGTTTAATGATATGTAACTACAAGAAAGAACAGATAACACCAACAATATCTACCAATCAAATTCCTGCGATTTTGATCCGGCTTAATCAGGCATTGCTGTATAAAAGGGCTGTGATTTTCTGTTCAATTCAACCGACTCATCTTATTGAAGTATTTTCGCTGATCAAATATGTTTACAAGAGTCACTCGAGATGGAAAGCTATTATTGTATCTATTGCAATGAGGAAGTAACAGAGAGACTGGAAGTGCTCCTCTGCGATGGCTGCGACAAATGACAACATCGACGTTGCAACACGGGAATTTCGAGACAGCAGTATAGAGATGCTGTTAAGACCGGATTAGAGGTGGTTTGGCGATGCCTATATTGCAGTGAGATCACTGATCCAATTGGGGAGAGTAGCAGAATCGAGGAAGAGATGGATGCCTTTGACATTTCGCCATCTTTTGGTATGCTCGTTTTTTCACAATACTAAAACGACAATAGGTGATGGAATGTTCTTAAACAAAGAGCTTTCCGTGAATGGAATCAGTCTGCGAGGAATCTGTGTGTTGAGACTAGAATTGCTGCTTGATAAAAAGCATCTCATAGACGAGACAGTCAAATTTTCCTTCCTTTTTTTTAGGTCATGTTAGATGAACTGACTGCTGCACCTTGTCCAGCCCTCCCTAAGCCTGCGCATGTGGCTAGAGCTGCCAACCGACTCCGGCAGAAACTCAGACCCGAGCAAACGAAAGATCTGGACTTCGAACTGGTCAAGGAATGTCTCCTTCCCGGTTTCTTCCAAGCCGACCTGACACAAGCAGAAAGGCATCTGATCTTCGCCAGACAGGAGCAGCTAAATACCCTTGCCAAGGCTAAATCCTGGTACATGGACGGAACCTTCAAGCTTGTGTGACACCCATTCAAGCAGCTACTGACGGTGAATGCTTTTGTCCAATCCGGGGAATATGCAAAGAAAGTCCCACTTGTGTTTGTCCTGATGGCCAACAAGAAAGAAAAAGACTACAAGAAGGTATTAATCACTGTTTAGTCATAAATTAATAAAACTGAGAAAACATTATGCAGTCTATTGAGCATTAAAGTAAAGATAAAGACAACGCAATATTTGGAATCCAACTGGGAAAACAGTTTCCAGGTATTATAGTAAGGAATCGAACTCGAAAACGTTATGCATATGCAGCTTCCAAGTATTAGTAAAACTATCTAAACCTCTTTCTACTAATCAATATCCTAGCATTTGTGTCCGATGAAAAACTGAAGCAGTATCGAAACAGGCGAGGCTATTCGACAGCTGGGAGTAGTACGAAAGGAAAGACAAGACCGCCGCACAGTTGCTGAAAACATGCTCACATCTCAACGGCCCCACTGGTGGAAACTGAAGAAGTCAGTAAAAATCACAACCAAAAAACGGCTCCTTTAGGAGCCACCAAGTTTGCAAAAGAATATGACCAGCAATAAACTATCAATAAAGAAAACTAATAAAATTTGAGGGGGGATTGGGGCGCATTGAAAGGTTCAATAACAAATATGGCGGTTCACATCAACAATCCCTCTCATGAAGTGAATTGCAAGTTATCTAATTGACAATTATTTTCAACGAAAAAGGTGTTTTTGGACGTTGGCGAACCGACTTCATACGGTGGCGAAACGACCGGTATTCTGACCAAGCCGTGTTCCGCTGCTTCTTTTAGGAGTACTCCACATTACTCCACTCTAAATTTTACATATGTTTAAGATCGATAGCTTTTACATAACATAGTAAAAAACGGAGGTGGATATATTTGGATATAGCAGCGTTTCAGAACTTCAAACTTGCTCACTTAAAATCGCTCGCGACGAATCGGATTCCCCGCCGCAGTCAATTTTACCAACAATATTTTAAAACTATTTGCAAGATTTCACCCGCTTGGGAAAATCAACAAACAACAAATACGGTTTAATCAGGGCGCTTGTAATTCCATCTTGATAATTTAAATAAAATACGAGTAAAGCTTGCTTGTTAATACTCTGTCCGAAAACGTTTGCAAAGACATGGCTTTGCATGAAAACACCACAGAAAAGATACAAGAACTTATGAAAATGTGAAATGCTTTGGAATGTCTTCAAAGATAACAGTCCACTGCAGTCAATAACAGATCAACGTGTTATCAACTTAAACCAACTACTTAATTACTTTAAAGCCTGGAAACAAACATTCCACAGAAGGACAGATGTGTAAGAACACTTCATAACATGGCAAACAATGTTTGATCTCGAGGTAATATATAGACTAAACTTAAAATGGATCACAGCAAAACAATGCAAAACTGATAAGTTATTGTAAATACCATGTCCTTGCCCCCTTAGGTATGACTATGCAAAAAAGCCATACTATTCCATGGCAACTCCTTCATATTTTGTACAATCTGAGGACAAAGCAATGATTTCAGTTCCTTGTAGAATATCCTCCCCTGAAGAAAAGCAATTTGTAGCCTATCACTACTGCTACGTTTTAAGACTCCCCATCGTCTCCCAAACCCCATATTGTTTTCTTTGCCTTTGTGCAGTTTGGCCCCAACAAATAAGCTAACCTGTGGCTGATCAATATGATCACATTTTGTTCCACTGTGTGAAACATAAATAAAATAATTAAGAGCATGAGCCCTGGAACATACCTTAAAAAATATGACTGACTGTATTTATTGTTAGGCTTGACTAGCAACACCACACAGAGAACTTAAAAAATATAGCATAACTATTTCACACTCAAGGATCACAGGCATCTATTTTTGGGGGTCTGAGGGCTTATTTAAAGAAAAGAAAAAAAATGTGTGTCCGATCTAGCCCTTTTACTCAATCAAATAGTACATATCGATACAGTAACTCTCTGTTTCATATTGTTTTCAAGGTGTCAGTAAAAGGCCTTAAAGGACTTCTACATCTGCATCTAGTGAGTACATATTCCAGCACTAGCTCGGCAAGGTCCCTTTTTGACTTGTGGCTGTTTCTGCTTAGGTGGCCTCATACACCACGAGCCTTTTTGGAGATATCACCGCCAAGCCGGCCACGTCTGCTGAATAATTTTTATGGTCAAATATTTGTTAATCCCTCCTACGTGATTCAGTTTTTCATACATGTACTATCTGGCTGTTTCTGTGATTAAAGTTTTTAATTTCACACAGAATTTGTTTCATTTGTTAGCCTTATTTTGGGGTTGAGAGTTTGCTTTGTAAATTTCTCCCCCTCATTCTACAGACTAACCCTAACTTTTGTGTATGATGTTTCCTCAACTCAGCCACCATTCACACACAATATTCCCTTCAAACTACCTGCTAATTAGTGAATGTTTTAGTTAGTGGAGAGAAACCCCTTCTTGTAAGGAGGATTCTTCTATCAACACCAATTAGAAAGCTACAAAGGTTGCTAGGTTAACTGCTGCTTCATGTATCACTATTAAATAACCAATCTTAATTTCACTTAGACAGTTCATCTTTAATTTAATATGGCTCCTTCGTGGGGCACCAGACACAAATGGTAACATAATTATTGTTTAACTACTGTTTGCAAGACGTTATGTTTCGGTGTGATATTGTTTCCTGTCGCCTGTTTCCATTATTTTATGTCATCTGTATTTCGTACACGAAGTAGATGTTTTTGCCATACATTCCGACTCCCCTCAGAGGGTTTTTGATTCAAATGCTTAACCACTCTGCAAAATCCCAGTCTTATTGATTGAGTTATAGAGACTATAATCCAAAAAAATACATTTATCACTCTTTTGTAAAGGTCATTCAAAAAATGAGGGCGGTAGCATTTATGACTTTGTAATATCTTGTCTCATACTTCCAGTTTCATTTTTTTTTTTTTTTCGATTTTGCAAATTAGAAGATTGTAGGACTTACTTCAGTTATTTTCAGATAATTAATGGTAAGAGGTAACAATATATAGCTCTATTTTCTATTTTGTTTTGAAAAGACAGAGAACGAATCGAACACCTTACGTGGATCTGTGATCAACTCTGCACAATCTTCAGGTAAAAAAAAATAATTGGAAAAGTGACAGCCAAGTATTATTTGAAAGAAAGCTTGTCGTCTATTTTGTGCTTCATTATTCAAGGAAACGGTTCTCTATGTAAACGGTTTGATCCTGAAATTTAGTTTGTTGCAATATTGCGCATATTTGAAACGACTGAGTTTCTTCTCTTCACGCACGTAATGAAATAGGAAGGGCTTTTTGCCTCTAATAGCAAATATGTTGTTTGTTTCAAAAATTGTTCGCTGGAAAAGGTGGCCTTTATGAATTCATCATGTTTTATGATATGCGAGCGTAACTGGATAGTTTTTATGGCAATAGTACAGCATTATCTTGTCAAAATGAGGTTAGCGTCTTTCTGGTGTGTTAAGTTAATTAAATCGTGAGTTTGTATTTGCCGTCTGCCGCGTAACCTTGATTTCCACTCACAAAATTACCTCCAGAACCTACTTTTTGCGTAGAATAAGCTTTTAGAATGATGTTCTTGTTTTGCATAAAGCAAGCTAACAAAATCTGTACCTTGCTGAGTTCGCATTTGTTAGCGTTAACAGTATTTTCGGTCCGATGCTTCTGTTTGATGACGGGTATATTGTTTCGGTCTCCCATCCAAACACTAACCCTGCAGGACAGAGATTAACTTCAGTGAACTTTGGTATTACAAAGCTGTCAGATGTTCAGAGGGCACGCTTAAACTTGTGGCGAAAAGAAGTTGTGAGGGAACTTGAAAATTATCAACATGTCAGCCCAGAAGACAATGTTTCTCGCTTCTCTTTTATTTGTTATTCTTCAGAGACTGGAATGTTGTAGTTCAATACCACACAATTCGGTGCCTTTTGATTTTCTGTAACACGTACCACAGGCAACCCAGTGTATGCTTCATCTCGTTACAATAATTATTGCGTGCTTTTACTTGGTGTAAAAGCGAACTTGTTTTTTGTGGTTGGCTTGTAGAACGAGGAATAATCATTATAATTATTGCGTGCCTTTACTTGATGTGAAAGTGAACTTTTTTTTCACCAATAGAACCATTGGAATGACATAATTTTCTATTAGTACCAATCGTACCATTGGTACCAATGGACCATCGGAATTGCCCTGTACCCAGCTAGATCACATGAGAAAATAGTTTCACCAGTAGAACCATTGGAATGACATCATTTTCTATTAGTACCAATTGTACCATTGGTATCAATGGACCATCGGAATTGCCCTGTACCCAGCCAGACCACATGAGAAAATAATTTCACCAGTAGAACCATTGGAATGACATCATTTTCTGTTGGTACCAATGGTACGATTGGTACCAGTAGACCATCATAATTGGGAAAATAGTGAAAGTCCCCTTAATGAAATGCATATTCACCAACAGAACCATTGGAATGGCATTCTTTTCTATTGGTACCAATCCTACCATTGGTACCGATGGACTATCGGAATTGACGAATCGTATCCGTTTGTGTATATTGGACATGACTAAATTGTGACGCCGATGAACAATAAAGTAGCTGCTATTTCCAAAATGATGGAATTACCTGGTGATACACAACCTTGTCTTGGAGAGTAAATTTTTGACTCAGCAGAAACAATGGTCAACCCCGGGGTCAAACTCAAGAGTTCAGGCGATTGTGATCTTTGTTTTTGACGTTGCTCATTTATTGTCAAACTCTATAACACTTGACAGAAAAAGAAACTTACGAAAACCCGGTACCTTGCCATCATTTGACACAAAATTAATCACGGCGCCCACTGAATTCCGGCGATGTCACTTTCGATTTTGCGATTAATTTGTGCAACCAAAAGTACAATAACAAAATTGAACGTAGCAAAAGTCTCCCCAAAATGTTTGTCGCTGATCGTAACTTTTTATATTCTATATTCACGGTTCAAAATTAATGTTGTTTTCATGTCGTAAATATGTTATTCTCGATCGACCGTCCTGGAGACGTCCTTCTGCTCTTTCTAAAAACTGTGTATCAATAGTTATTTACTTTTGCATCAATATTTGTTTTTGCATAAAGCAAGCTAACAAAATCTGTACCTTGCTGAGTTCGCATTTGTTAGCGTTAATAGTATTTTCGGTCCGATGCTTCTGTTTTAGAGGGGTCTATTGTTTTGGTCTTAAGCCGGCAGGGCTTAACTTCAGTGACCTTTAGTATTACAAAGCTGTCAGATGCTCAGCGGGCATGCTTAAACTTGTGGTCAAACGTTTATCAACATGTCAGCCCAGAAGCCAATGTTTCTCACTTCCCATTTATTTTCTTCAATCTTTCTGGGTTCAGTACTTTGCCAGTAACCACATGTCTTCTCAGACTATTTACCCAAGACTTCTACCATGGCACTACAATGATAGACAATACCAAAACAATATCGTACACTGTTAGAGCTACATATTATGCAAGGACAACTTGAATCTCCTGGAAGACAACACACAGCTCAGTTGACATTTTATATGGAATAAATTGCTGTTTTACTTCACTACCACATGTAAGCAATGCGTGTCTAAAATTTCCAAAGAGGATAGGAATTTCTTCTTTCCGACAAATGATTAATTAATAGGCTGGTAGCCAGGTTTTTAACCTCAGAAAAGGATCTGTTCGTTGTGCGAACGTGTGAGGACCTGTGAGCCAAAGGGCCTCTGCTGGTATGACTTCTGGGTGACCCCTTAAATGGTCTTAATGATCCCCCAACTTGAAAAAAAATTGTCTGGAACGGTGCACATACCACAGGCAGCCCTGTGTTCCCTCACGGAGGGTCTCGTTAAATTTAAAACAAGAACCCAATTCAAAGATTTTGGCATGAATTAAATGCTTAGGTTCATGTAATAAAAATATATAACTGCTTTAAAATCTGTCGTCTAATTGTTTTTGTCTGTGAGCTATGGTAATAACTGTTAATAGCTTGACTACAATGGATTTTTTGTAGTTTCCAGCACATTTCTGATTTGCTGGAATATTATTTTATAGGAGCAGGATAATTATGTATGTGTTGTGTATTTTCTGTTTCGAATCTACGCATAAACTATGTTGACACCATTTTTATTTTTGGACACAAAAACCCCATAACATAGCCTTTACATATGCTACGTAAAGGTTCCATTTGACTAGATAAAACATAGCATTTCCTTTCAAAATATATACATGAGGCATACGTATAACATAGCCTTTGAATAAGGCTTTATGTATATCATAACATACCATTTACATAAGGTCGTTAAATAGGATTTACATAGATTACAGTGTCTGGTTCTACAAGGGAAGGTACAAGACATGACTGCCTGATTACCACTAATGGCCAATAACTTTATAGTTAAACAAAGTATTCAATGATCTTTGCTAGTTCTTTATACAGACAAGAAAATGATGCCTGTTTTTGTTGTGCATTTGACTGCTTAGAGTAAGAAGCTTAGTAAAGTCACTCCTGATAAATTTAAAAAGTTATTAATGGCTGAATTGCCTTAAAGGAACCAAAAGTTAAAACCATCAAGGAATAAAATTAACTGGTGGGAAAAGGCAGAGGAAAATCATGAAAAACTGGAATATCCTTGAAAAAAGCTGGAAATTAATACATGATCTTCACATGCTTTCATTTAATAGCATGCAGGAATGTCTAGAAAAATCTAGAAAGCAGCATTTGTAACAAGCTGGAAAAAGCTGGAAAAACCTGATTTGATCCCAGATTATGATTTCTGGAATAAAGCTGGCAATTTCTTCCCTAATTAGCATGTTTCATTAACATTCTAGAATTTTCTAGAATTTTCCAGAAAAGGAAACTGGTAAATTCTAGCAATTTCTAGAAATTTTTTTTGTCATATCCTAAGAAAAATTCTGGAAATAACCAGAATATTCCAGATTTGTTTTGCAAGGGTCTGTAATCAATCTAAAAAAGGTCAAGTTTTAAAATTTGGTCAAAATTCCAGTTTTGGTATATTGTACCGTTAACAGCGCTAAAGGGTGAATGAATTACTCTAGCTGTGCCATGTTGTTTTGATTTTCAAGTTACTCGTCCGTTATTTCAAAAAGAGCGATTCAAACAAGCGACATTTTGGAGTCGTTTTCACTCGCTCGCAAGGCCCCATACCGAAAAAGTCGCCGTCCAGGTAAAATAATTATCGAAACAAAGTAAAATATATTTTTCTAAAAATGGTTTTGGTAGTCCTTTATTGAGACAAAGTTTGGCAATTTTCGATTTTTTTATCTTGCACGGTCTTAGGTGAAAATTGCTGAGGGGCGCTCTTAAATGTTCCTTACAAGGAGGTGAAACTCAAACTATAAACCAACGATATTATAGAAAACATACTGTAACTGACACAATGGTAAATTTTAAAAGTGTAATGCTAAACCGACATGATCAACTTGTTTGTTGAGTTTGGCCGGTTTCATCTGCTCAATATGGAAGCTCTCCCTGTTTTTGAGTTGATAGAAAGAGGTAGCATTTTCAATAAATTCTAAGCAAGAAACATTGCAATTATCCTGACAATGTTTAGACAAACTAAGATGCTTGAAAATATGATAATTTTTATCCCAGAAAAGGTGCTCATTTACATGTGTGTAGAAATGCCTGTTATGCACGTTATTTTCCTTGCCAAATTTTTTAACCTTCTCTTGCACAAAGTTCAATTTCCACTATGGAAGACCAAATATTTTCTTGGTCAATTTATGACAGCTGATGACATGCATCACAGGTCAACTTGCCGGTTTTCAAAATGCAGGGGTTTGTCTGCAAGTGTTTCCTTCTTGTCTCGCCCCATTTTTCATAACTCTAAAAATTTTAATTTCATGTGGTTATCCACTGCCAAATCTTTCGGTAAAACATTATCTAGTGGGAAATAACTTTCTAACACAAATCATTTATACCTACGCAAACACCGTGGATCGAGATCAAGTGAATGTAAACAAAAAAATATCAAAAAAGCAAGAGCTTCAAATTACATATTGCACAATAATCCCACAACAGTACACTGAACCTAGTAATTGTGAAATAATGGTAACAAACGGATTATTTGGAATCAAATGCAATTAAAAGGATACAAAGCAGTAGACAAAAATACAGCAATTACTCATTGGAAAACAGCAAAAATATTCAAGGCGCAAATCACACGCTGTGCCAGACTAAAGGTCAACATAGATAAATAAAGCTAGACAATAGCAAATGAAATGTTGCAATCACTGCTAAGAACTAAAATCAAGAACAGAAAGCTATATGTAGTAACTAAACTAAAGGCTAGGCATAAATAAAGAAAGAGGAAAATACTGATAAAATACCAAATGTTATTGATAACTACACACCTCAGAAGACTTGGAAAATGACTTGTCTTGAAGACTGACACTCTTCAGATAAATTAAGGACAGTGCCTACTATTGTTATTGCGCATACGTTCTGTGCATCTCCAAATACTCGGATTTCCTATCGGTGATGCTTACTAATGCAGGGATATTTTTGCGAGGTTTAAAACTATCCGGAGAAAGTAGATCTTAGTAATTAAGTACTCTTGGTATTCAAAAAGAAAATTGGGGGTAACCATGCATTATTTAGAGATAATTGAGCTTCAATTTGAGAAAGAACGCCATACATTGCTTTGTATTTTAAAGCTTTTTACAAATATTATTCATGAATTATCTTTGAAAAATGCGTGGTTACCCCCAATTTTCTTTTTGGATTTCAATAACACTTGGGAAGATCTACCTTTCTTGCATAATCGTAACTTGGGGCAAAAATACCTTTGAATTAGTAGGCACCATCCTTAACTGAACCCACTGAACTTACTGAGTAAATGGTAGCCAATTTACAATGGATTTTAGGAAAACAGAAAACTAACTGAAAACCAAATAAGGCTAGGGGGTAAATATACTACCCACTAATACAGGATTTACCTAAGAGAAGAAGGAGTTTACCACACCTACACAACAGGAATTAGGTAAGAGAAATGTGTGGGGATAACACAACTACACAAGCAAAAATATGAGGAAATTGAGTAACTATGGGTAAACAAGCAAGTAATAGTAATTAGCTAGGATAATGAAAAGAAGTTGAAAATAATTGGAATAAAAATAAACACAAAATGAACACAAGTGACCTAGTCACAGTTCAATCAAACGACAGACAAATAACTTATTACAGGTACACCCAGCAAGCTAATATCACTTAATACCTTGCAATGTTCCTTTTTAAAACCTTTTGAGCAGGAGTAATGAATCTGGCTGAAAAAAATTTTAAGGGATAAATAATACTGGTGGATCATTTGGATGCATCATTCGCAATTAATCATGAGTGACCGTGAGCACTTCAGAAAATAAACTTATTAGGAATTCTGACAAAAAGTAACGCAAAATTAATCAGAACTGGTTTATTACACATAAATTATTACTTGTTCGTGTTATAAAGAAACGAGAAACAGTGAGCAACTTACCAAAATGGATGCTAATCGACGCGAGGTCCTTGACAACAAGAAATAACTCTGCAAAATATGATTTAATGTGGTTATCCATGCATTATTGAATCTTGTAGGAAAACTTTTAACTTTCATAACAAAATCACTTGCGTAGTATACAAAAAAAATACCCCATTTCTCTATTGACTTATTGACTTTTGTCCCAGAGCCACTCTATACTCTATCCTAATCTAACTGATTGTTCTCTAAACATGAAAGCTTGAGGCTGATTACGTGCAGGATTGTCATAGCCTGGCTAATATTAATAAGCCCTTTTGTTTGTGATGAAGATTCCGGTATATTCTAAATAATAAAGATAATTTGAACACCTGGAATATAGACCGTATTCCTAAATAGCGGTCAAGAAATTATTCTTTTTTCTTTGTGCTAATCATCATAACTAGCCTCACTTTGGAACAAAAATTCTTTTGAATTTTGCTCGTGTTTACGAGGCTAGTTAGGATGATTAGCATAAAGACGAAAGAATAATTACTTCACCGCCATTTATGAATACGGTCTATACTAAACAAACAAAATAATAGTATAATAAATAAACAAACACGCAGCATTCTTATAATTGCTTAAACCAGTGAAATTATGAACTTCAACCTGAGACACACGATTGACATGTCTTCCATGAAATTTTCAGTCTGGCTGAAAAATCTGCGTAATCAGGCCGAAAAGAAAAGGTATCTACCAAAAACTTGTTGAAAAGTCGCCAAGCTGGCTGCATTAATTTTCGTGCAAATCATTTATGTCTTGTCACCTTGCTTTTAAGAAATTTATTGTTGGAAGTTAAAAGTCATATCACCACCGACCAGTATAAACTGTAAACACGTCAGGTATTAAAATTTACAGTATGTACTTGTTGCCCTATTTCCCAGACACTTACACTCTACGATTCTGAGTGTATTTCGTTGTAAAAACGAAGCAAATTTGAACGATACGTTCCAAACACTTATCAATTAGTCAGCTTGCGTTTGTTCTTTAGGTAAGAAGATTCAAATTTTCGTTGAAGTATACTAAGTAAAATCTGTTTCTTATTACATGCGACTTATACCTTTTCATTTTCAAAAGCGGTCTGTTAGGTCAATTTTACTTTTTTTTTTCGACACACATCAAGCTATAATGCTACACATAATTTCGCCAGCCAGCTAAATTTTCTGTTCGATGTGAGCAACGCTGTTTACGCAAAATATTGAAATAATTTCCTTCGAACAAATTAACAAAATTGGCACTTAAGTATAGCAAAAATTACAGAAATAATTTAACAAACCTTTAACATGAATAACCCAAGAATCGCAATTATAGCTTCGAAGAACACAAAATGGGGAATACTATATACATCACAGTTTTGGAGAATATCAGCTGTGCAAAAGTAGTGCGGGCAGATGTAGGCGTGCGGTTATGCGCACGCCTATCACCACAAGCCAGCACAGTGGGACAAAATTGCCTTCCCACAAGATTAATCAACCGAATTCTCACATTAATATCTAAGAAAATTATACCTAGTGCATAGTAGCTCATGATTCTGGTGGAGTCTAAGTGGGTGAGAGCTGGCCACTTTCTGAACACTGCTTGACGACTCGTGCGGATGTTGAGTTACAGGGTATAGGGAGAAATCGAACCAGTCGAAAGTACCCCTCAGGTAACCCCGAATTCTGGGCCCAACTGGTTACAGGAGGGTGCTCAGAGATCCCTCGGGATCTCAACCTCGCTCCCAGAGGTTAAATGGGAAAATGACAACCGCCTTGTCAGCGGTAAAAGTCCTAGCCACAGGCTAGGCAAACAAAAGCCAACCGAGCACCCTCCAACAAGGGTCTTGTTTTGCACCATTACATGTCACGGAAAATTCTGGCTCATTTGCCCGCATCGGGGGCAAACTTTTAACAACACATAAAAACAATTACAGACAGGCACTGTAAAATAAATGTTTTAGTTTTCCAGTTAGTTTGCTTTGTAATTTTTTTTTTTTTGCATCAGGCCTAATCTGGGACCTTAAGTTGTCAGAAAAAAAAAGCAACTGTGAAATATTATTATTACTTCACAGTTTTTGATTGCTATATGACAGTGTCAAATGTCTATATCTGAATGCCACTAGAGCTATAAAGGGATGGGCTGGAATAACAGCAATCATAATAAATAGTTAACAGAATTTCGGAGATGAACAAAGAGTTTCCAGCAATCTGATTGGTTGAGTGGTTTCTTATAGAA
>NW_027180204.1:25000-27500 GCF_036669925.1 Montipora capricornis | reverse complement strand
ACAATGGTTCTGAACCAAAAAATGTAACAAAAGTATTTTCAAATGTAGAGTCTGTTATTGATCTCTTTTGTTCTATTATTCAGAGTAAATTTAATTGTTTTGAAACAAACTATGAGGTTGCATTTCTTAGATGTTTATGTGAATTATCAAATATAGAAAGGAAACAAATAAGAAGAAAGCATAAATCTACTTCATAAATTGCAGCAAAGTGGAAGAAGGAGGAGAGAAATTTACAGCCCAGTGGACCCAGAGAAAAAACAAGAACTTCCTTCAAATTGTTTTGAAAAGTACAGGTCTATGGACCCATCGAAAAAAACAGACTCTTTCAAATAAAGATGAAAAGTATAGGTCAATGAACCAGGGGCACCCAACGATCAATTTGTTGTAAAATGTATTATTATACCCCAGTTAATGAAAATAAATGTTATTAAGGCATTTTCAGGTCTTTTTCAGTGTTGCTGGGAAAACATTATCTGTTCCTTTTTCCCAGCAAGACACACAAGAAATTTCCCAGCCAGCTAGATAAAATTGGTTGGTTTCCCAGCCAGCTGATCAAATTTATTTCCCAGCCAGGAATTCCGCGCGCTTTCAAATCTCTCGATCCAAAACGACCGAACAAAAGCGACAAAACCGGGACAAAACAGGTTTTTTCCGCAAGCGCAATCACTCTGACCAGCCGTCGTATGTTTGTGACTACTCTCTGGGAGAGCGAAGGGGTTCTTTTTTTTTTTTAGTCGTCCTCAGTCTTCAGAGTTTTTACAGCCAGCTCGGGTTGAAATGCTAGAAAAAGTCAGTAATTCCCAGGCAAAACCTCTATCAATAACAAAATTTCCCAGCCAGCTCATCGAAACCCCTGTATTTTGCCAGCCAGCAAGATTCCTCTGGGGAACAGATAATGTGAGGAACAGATTCGTTGGGTGCCCCTGATGAACTCACACGATAAAGAGCAACTTCTCTCAAATAGATTCTTATGACACCTATATACCTCTTTTTGTGGTGTACAATAAAGTTATTATTATTATCTGTTGTATTGAATAGCTTTCCAGTTTACAATTTGTTTTGAAACTTGCTGCGGACAGTGTCTAGGCAACAGTTCCCGGACTGAAAAAGAAGAATGTGTGTTTCATTGTCTTAAACTGTAGAATTTTTTGGTGATTTCACAGTTCTGTGATATGATCCACTTCTGACAGTTGGTTAGCACTTTATTAACATCTTTCTTGTGGGCTAGATCAGAGAGTTCTTTCTTTAGCGTGGTGTTGAAATCTCCCAGGAAGTTAAACACTATATTGGTTTGCTTGATCTCGTAGTCGGAATAGAGTTTTCGGAGACCCAGTCTTAAATCCAGGTACTTTCTCTTCTTATAATCGTTCCTATCGTTGATCTGTCCGATATTACATACAGTTCCTTCCACTAGGATGATAACTTTGTTCTTCTTATCAAAGATCGTCATGTCTGGCTTGTTTGCTCCATTCTCTGGCGCCCTATCTATATATATAGGCGTGTCCCAGAGAATTTTAGCTTCGTCGTTTTCTGTGCTTGCTTTCGGGATCGCTTGTTTATACCACGCTTTGGAGTCGTCGTTTTCCATGTTATATACTGATAATAAGAGATGGTAAATCGGCCTTAACATTCTATCGTGTCTCGCCTTGTAGATTGTTTGGGCAATGGCAGAGCAGCCGCATAATAGATGTGGGACGGTTTCTTCTGCACTGTGGCACAGTGTGCACACTAAATCTAAGCCTTGTTCTTTTTGTTTCTTTACCCTTCAGCCATAGTTGTTCGGAGACTTTTTGTTTGTACTTTGTGGCTGTTGCCTCTTTAAGGGTTTGCTGAATGTACTTTGGACTACTGATCTTGAACAAAGTTTCCTTCTCACCCAGTGTTACTGAGGTGGATTTGTGCTGTTCGTCGAATGTTGCATCTACGTTTAATTGCTGGGTGTAAGTCTTGGCATCTTTTATCACTGATCTACTCTTTATTATTATTATTATTATTATTATTATTATTATTATTATTATTATTATTATTATTATTATTATTATTATTATTATTATTATTACCTTGTTATTAATTTCATACAAATGTGCTACGTTTTGATTCAAGAAAAATTCTGTGAACGCTTAGCTTTCTTGTAATCCGCCATCGTTGAAATTATATTCATTGTACCTCCTATTTCTTTAATAGCTGAGCATTACGCGTAAAGGTACTTTTAAATTCCTTATCTTTTGTTTTTAATGAAATCCCTTGAATGATCTCCGTGAATACTCCTTTCCAGTGTGGTTTTCAACCATGTGAAGTTTTTGGTTTGAATTATTTGTTTAGTACTCCGGTTTGACTACATTAACATCTACATCTACATGTCCCCGACAACGGCTGGTCCCTTCATATACCGGATCCGGGTTAATTAATGTCCATAAAACAAAAGAACAAAGCGAACATAACAATGCCTAATCAGCAAGGACCGATCGGAATAGCAATGGTTCTCTTGTCTTGCATCATT
>NW_027180204.1:12500-20000 GCF_036669925.1 Montipora capricornis | reverse complement strand
ATCGCAAAATCCCTCTAAAATGTACCGTTCGTGATCCTGAATACAGGAAAGGAAGAAAATATACACTTTGCAGTGTCTCGGCGAATTTTTAAGCATACAGGAAGAACAATTTCACAATAAAAAGAGAAGGTAGCCATTAAATTTCTATGACAGTACTTTTATTTGGTTTGTTTGTTATGTTTGCGAATCTGAACCCTATTACAACGATTGCTTGAAACTCCACTTCTTGCGCTTATTCTAAAACTGAAGATTGGGTAAAATTGCAGGAAACGTACCGAAATTGCATGAAAAACTGTTCGATTTTCCTTATTTCAGACAGAAGTTCGACCGACTTTTTTAAAGTCCATATAGACTTAGAAAAAACCTCTAAAAAGAAAAAACAAAGCGCCACAGTCCCAAAGGACGTCTATTGTTATCGCTATTGTTTTCTTGAAACAAAGGAGTGTATGCATAATGAAGTAGGGACCTGTGCGGAAATCTTGCCATTTGACTGCCTCGTTTACGAAATGCTATTGATTAAAGAAGTGAGGCCTAGCCTTAACACTCAGTGACTCCATCAGTGCTAAACTCTTTGTTTAGCTTGTAGCATATTTTTGTTACCATTTTTCTTAATGAACTATTGTTTTTTCTTCTATTTATAGAATATTCACTCTTTTTTTCACTTGATAATGACGTCCGAGAACGGCGAAACGTTGTGTATTTTTTAGCCGCGTATTTTTAACCGTTTTTACAAAATTTCTTAAATTTTTTTAAGAAACATTTTTTTCGCAATTTTTCATAGCTAAATGTTACAAGTTTCTACGATGGCATTTAAAAATATTTGATACTTTTTTAACAATAGGTGGTTTTCACGTTACGTCATCGCCGCCATGTTGGTGGACGAAAACAAAAAATCTCTAATTATCTCCTTTTGTTCGTCCACCAGCAATTGTACATTACAGCATTGTTATATGTGTCTCTAGAGATTGGTTGCAAACGTACCACCATTACCGGGGGAATAATACAATTATATAATAGCGCTTATTCACGATAGCCGCCATGTTGGCTTTCAAATTGTCAAGTATAAATTAGCCATGTGCTATGCTGCGGAAAATCGGCTCGTCGAAATATTGAATTAACATTGCTTAAAGTAAATTTTAGAATTAAGAATTAAGTACCTTTTATAATAATTTTATATCTTTTGATTACTTCCGACATTTTGACTTTCTACTACGTTATCTGCTCATTTTTCACTAAAAAAACATCGAAGTAACTTATGTAAGCATTCTATTTTACTACTTAGGTGATAAACATTCAATGAACGTAAAACAATCATCTGTGTAGCTAAGATGTTCGTTGTAACCTCTCGAACTTGCGTTGTTTGCCCCCTCAGAAGTGTGTAGCTAATTTGCATGATAAACGCAAATCCAACATGGCCGCTATCGTGAACAAGGTCTATTAGCCCGATAAGATATGCTACAAGAGTCCGTATTATACGATGACCGGCATTGCATAGCATGCAACGAAAACACACAAACTCGAGCTCCTTCCCGGTCACGCACACAATTCTTTAATCCATGCTTCCCCGTTACTCAGTCGCGTAGTTATGGTTAAAACAAAAAGAGCGAAGGTTGAATATCGGTGGTATAGTTATCGGAGCACATGAACAGCTCGCGTAAAAACTTTGAAGAGAGAAAATGTTCAAATAGCCATGTTCTCAGCTCTCACAAATAGAACCGCAAAAAGCGATTCGAAAGCAAGAATGCAAGACCATTCGTTGTTGCTCTACATCTATCACAAAGTCGAGACATGACCGCCTTCGATACCTCGCAAGAAAGAGCAAAAGCAGGGAGACAGGGCAAACCCTTAAACACAGAAAGTGAAATGGTACTCACGGCTGTGTTCCCCAGGAGCCTTGCATCATTTCAGCATCAAAGGCGGTAGTATTTGACGATGAAAGACTTTTCTCGTTCACCGTCCCTTCAAAGGTTTCTTGTGATGTTAGCTCCAATCCTCGCGTTGGTGTCGCGAAAGAAAACCCCAAAAGAACACGTCCAACGAATAAAAAAGGATGGATCCCTACTACTTGCTCAGTCCAGAGACTGAGCAAAACCCTAAGAAAGGCTAAGTTACGGTTAGAAAGCTAAGTTCTTCACCCAGCGCAAAGAAGATGACAGTGAAACAAGAAAAATACGTTTGTGGAGGCCGCCATTTTATTCTATGCATTGACCAATCAGAATACTAGTTCCAGGAAGAAAGATGAGACACTCAGTCAAACCCAGATTCCCTACTCTGTCACGGTTACGCAACAAAAAAATAAATTCGAAACCGTTCAATAAAAAAGGCAAGAACTTGGAATGTTGAAGGAGACAAATTCATAAATCACCTCTCCACGTTTCAGGTATGTGTGGTACATAGTTTCTGAGTTATTTGTCGAAGCGTTTCACGCAACTTCCTTGGTTCAGCAAATCAACAAAAACATCTGGAGTTCACGTTGCCAAATATTTTTGAAACGTTTAAACTGCGGAAGAGTCATGACGAGAGACATTTTTTTCAATCAAAACAGATTTCAGTATCTGATGTCACGCAAGTGACAATTCGGAAATTCAAAATGCTGTAAACGTCACGGAACTGATAACCAGTAGAAAGAGTTATTTCTACGTCATAGGTATAGGTACGTCATAGGTATAGGTATAGGTAAAAATCCGCGAAGACCTCAGGGTTTCGTACAACGTTTTGATTTTAGAATTTGATCGCATGTTAACTTTTGCACCATCCTCAAACTTTCAAACGTTTTTCCTCTTCATTTCATTTCTTTCGCAGGCAAACTAATAAACGTAACAGCAAGGAAAAGTGATGATAGCCAAAAAGGTCTTTCCGGCCGCATATCTCTTTGCAGTTTGTGGTCAACCTCCTCTTTTGACACCCCTAATTATCTAAATACTTAAATTAAAGGGAAAGTTCGGTCTAGAAAAAGTTTCTCTCAATTACTAAAACTTTTCACCAGGAATTTGAAGATAATTGCCGTTTTTTCCAGTTCCCTGGTAAAATGTGACAAGAGCACTTTGAAGTTGCCTCTTTCGCAAGTTGGAGAGTGCCATCTTGGATATGTCGTGTTATGACCTAGCAATACTGTCAAGAAACGTTTTCGATCTTACCCAGTTCACTTTCTCAACATGTTGTGTGACGGCTGCCTGGTCTTTCATATACCGGATCCGAAATAATTAATGCCCATAAAACAAAAGAACAAATTGAACATAACAATACCTAATTATGAAGGCCTAATGGGAATAACAATGGATTATTTTTTACTCCGTCATTTTAGTCCGGTATATGAAAGTCTATCCTGTGTGACTTTCTGCTCCAAAAAATTCAAATAAAAGATGAACTATGGCAAACGGTCTTGTGGTTCAATAAGTAGTAGGCCAAGTAGGCCATAAGTACCACAGCAACTCGAATCACTAAATACCGTGTAGATTCTCTAGTCAATCAAGCTAGGTGGCAAAAATCAGCCAGAGCAAATGTAAACAAGACAAACACCTTCAACATGCAACATCGAAATATTGTACCAGCGTACCTTCTTTTCTTTTTCAATTTCTTACTTGTGCGACAGCCGTCTTTGATGCTTCAGCAAACGTATTTGTTCGCTTTTACACGGAGGAAGCCCTTAGAATAAGCCGACGAAACCTTCAGTTGTTGCTTAATAGTATACACAGCAAGGCTTTTTCACAGCAACAATTACTGCTTTTGAATAGAAGTTCTTGGGTGTGTTTGATTTGCTCAAGTGCGATTTCGAGGGGAATGAAAGTAGACTTAATAGCAAATACAAACAAGAGGCTACGGGTAGCCTACACTTTTTTCAAAGTAATTTTAGCCGATTGTCTTTAAAACTCACAGTATTTCAATGATTTTTAATGTTACAATATCTTGGTCAATAGCCAATTCACTTCAGTAGTCCGAAGTTCAAAGTCCACATTCCATGACCCAACGACATGGTCCAGTAATAGTTGTTCACCAGTCCAGGATTGTTATCAATTTTGATAACCACTACCAAAACAAACCATTAGCCAATCACTGCTCAAATTCTCGTCCACGTGACATTATTGATCACCAACTGCGTGAAAATTCAATATGGCGGACGATAGGGTGCAACGCAGGGCAAAGAGGAAGGAATTGTCAATGCTTATATGACAGTGAAATGCATAGAATGTGGAATGTTTGGGAAAAGTTATTTCGAGGCATTATTTTCAATACCTAATCTAACAACTGTTCCAAGTGAAATAACACAGTAAAGGAGACGACAACAGTTAAGCTAAAATGCACTGTTTATTCTTCGATACTGGGCATGATATTTTCATCAGTCATCAGTCTCCTTCTTTTTCTTGGGAGGCGAAGCTGGGGCATTCTGTATAAAATAAAAATTAAACAAGAAAAGTAAGGAAATAATTTCGTTTTTGAAACGGCTCTTAAATTCAGTGCCGAATGCACAGGAAGCGATGGTCCAACGAAGGGGAAAATTACGTTTTATTTACACGTTACGACATTAATATTGCCAAAGCCGCAGAAATGACTCCCTGTATGTGTGTGTGTACGGCTTAAACACCAAAAACATGTTACCGTACGAACGTGTTTGTAGCACGTCTTTGCACAACTTGGAGCAAAATTTCAAGGATCATTTTTTTGTTCTAAAGTAAGAGAAATGTATGATACTTTCAAATGGGCTTTAGTATTAATTTCTCTAGAACGTACTAAACTTTAGACAGAAACACCATTCAACCAAATTAAAAAAAAGTGTAAATAAAATAGAAATGAGAGTCCTCTTAATGAAAACGAAATAATGAAGATGCAAGAAACCACATTCGATGAATTAATACACCAAAACTCCAAATCATAAAATGACCAAAACAACAATTTAAACAATTAAACATCCACTGTATTCGGTGATTTAGCCAAATGAAGTACCCTCTTAGTTACCAGCCCTGTGATACTGTGTTGGTGTTTCTTACATGTACAAAGTATTTTAAGTTTTATAATATTTATTATACTTTGTCAATGACAATCTTTCTTTACTTGCCTCTTTATGCAATAGCATGACATCATCAGATGTGGCAGAGCAATCATCTAGGAGATGCTGTTTCAGTCTTTGCCTCTTCCAATCTTTTTGGCCATTTACTGTTAATGAATTTTAAAATAAGTATGATCAAGTAACAACATTAATAAAAATGTTCAATTAAAATTAAACCGCTCAATTAAAATAAGAGTATGCAAGTACATATGTTGTCAAATGTGTTACTTGATTATGAAAACAGTCAGCCCACCCCTCCTCTTTCAGGCAATTGACTCTAGCTCAACTGCCATCACTTTTTGACCGGCATTGTTCTTGTGTCACTAAAGCGTTAAGCCTTCCACTGCACTTTTCAGAATTGATACCAAAATATCGTTCAAAATCATCCTTGAATTTACTTTTAGGCCTTTCAGTCTTTTTCAACGCTGTAGAGCCACAAAATCTACACAAGTTTGTCATTTTTTTTTTCCTGTGGGCATCAGCATCCGCCATCTCAACGCCTAGGTTTGTAGGAGTAAATCAATCAAATATGGGCGCCATTATTAACAGCACATCGCAAATCAAATACCCCCTTGCACATTTTTAATAGATCGTGCACAACAGCAAAAACACGTGAAAAGTCAAGTAAAAGACTTGAAGATCTCGACATTTTTTTTGCAAATGCTGGAAAAATCTACAAGTGCCTTTAATCTAACGACAAAGTGGAAAACGTACCTGACTTTGGGATCAAATTTCATGCACTGTCCCACTTTACAGTTAACATTTCCAACCGTTCAGCCCGCTCTGCCACCGCCATCTTTTACAAAGGCGAAGAATGTTCCTTTGTTGTCCATATCGAATAGAATTTTGGGTAGATAACCCAACTAGTTCCGAACAAAAAACGAATAAAGTGAAGTGTATACAGAATCCTCCGATTTCTGCAACGGCCGCCATGTTGTGACGTAACACGGTTATCAAAATTGATAACAATCCTGGACTGTTCACATTTAAAACTCAGGGGCACCCAACGTCAATTTGCGGAAAATATCTGTTCGGAAGACGATTTGAGATCTAGAATTTTCGGAACATTTGTTGTAAAATTTCTTGCTTGCCTGCCTGTCTTAAGATTTTCGAACATCTAAAAAATGATGTAATTGCCCATTTTAAACGGATTTTTAACCTAAAAAGATCACCTGGATTTTCGGGAGCCTTTGTGGCCGAAATTTTCGAAAAGGTAAGTTTTCTTCCCTACAATTTTCGGATAACTAGACTTTCAGCTAGGAAATCCGAACAGATGAATAATGTTTAGGAGGTAAAAATATGCCTATATCTACTGTTTAAATACCAAAAAAACGTTTGACAATGCTATGTTTAAGTAGTTTTGAACTATATTCTAGTTGGGTGCCCCTGAAAACTGTTGTTAACTGCGTTGGCTCCAATCAAAAAATCATTTTTGATCAAATCATTTTTCGTCGTTGGATATCAAGTGAGCCTTGTTTCTAATATTTTACTAACTTGGAATTATATACAACACTGAAATCAAATGGCAACTTTTTTTTATGGATTTCACAAACATTGAAGGAATCGAACGCCTTGAATGCATCACAGTGTTTACTGACGTCGCATCTAAGTTGTCTGGCAATTTACATTTATTTTGTACTCAACTCTGCAAAGGTAAAAAAAAATGGAAATGTGACAGTGAAAAATGATTTGAATGAAAGCTTGTTGTC
The DNA here is from genome assembly GCF_036669925.1 of Montipora capricornis. NCBI lineage: Eukaryota > Metazoa > Cnidaria > Anthozoa > Scleractinia > Acroporidae > Montipora > Montipora capricornis. The sequence goes on along the minus strand of NW_027180204.1, from coordinate 13,247 downwards.
TCTTTTGTGCTTCATTATTTACGGTCAAGGTTCTTTCGAAAAAGGTTTGATGTTAACTGTCAGAAATTTATTTAATGGCACATGCTTTTTGACACGGATTGTGTGTCTTGTTTGCACGCAGGCAATTGAAATAGGAAGGGTTTTTTGCCTCCAATAGCAAATATGTTGTTTGTTTCAATAAATTATTATTTGTGAATTTAATTTCATGTGTATTTTCGAGCTTAACAAATTTGCATACGTGGGTTGAAATGTGATACGGGAGGATTTTTGTGATAGTGCACTGTAAGCAGCGCGTGCGTAAGTCTCGAAAATAAACAGGTCTGTTGGAAGCGTGCTTGAGTTTCAACAAAATGAGTCCCAAAGTCAGCAAAAAATTGTAAAGCTGATGAATAATAAAGTAGCTGCTATTTCCAAAACGATGGAATTACCTGGTGATAAATAACGTCGTCTTGGAGAGTAAATTTTTAACTTTGCAGAAACAATGGTCAACCTCAAGAGTTGGGCAATTGTGATCTTTGTGTTGAATTCGCACATTTCTCCTCAAACTTTATAACCCTTGAAAGAAAAAGAAAACTAACAAAAACAAAAACCCGGTATCTTGTCATCATTTGACACAGATGCTTTACTGTTTCGCGAGTAAACACGCCGCGGTAACTTGATCACGGCGCCCGCTGAATAGACCATTTTCGAATTCTCACGGCTGGACTGGATCTACCATGAAATGGAGGCTAATGCGGGGAAATCTTT
>NW_027180204.1:0-7500 GCF_036669925.1 Montipora capricornis | reverse complement strand
AAGACTCGAGCAAAATTATTTAAACCTCTGTAATGTGCGTTTACAAGTTATAAATTTTCTAGCGAGTTATGAGGAAAGAAAAAAGGTTACATGGGAGTGAAAAAAAAGAAAAGGAAAGGAACAATTAATTTAAGTGTTTAGTCGTTCAAGTGCTGGAGCACAAATATTTTGGGTCACTGTAAACTGAAATTAACCATTGACGCAAGGATTGACGCAAGGCAAGCCAATTAATAAGTTGCAAATTGAAAATGGCTATCTTAGAACCCGGCTACGAGGCCGACAGAGGCTGAAAATTTTCCCAAAGGCCGAAATTTTTCACAAAAAACCTTTTCCATCGAAAAATTTATTGAAACAAACAACATATTTGCTATTAGAGGCAAAAAAAAACCCTTCCTATTTCATTGCCTGCGTGAAGACATGAAACCCAATCGTGTCAAATTACCATACGCAACAAAAAAAAATAGGCCACTTCGAAAAATACCATAATACGTCTTGTTTGTCCCCCAAATTTTGCATAAGCATTGTTTTGAGTTTCTCTTGGGACTTACAATGGTCCCAAGAGAAAACAAAAACAATGCTTATGCAAAATTTGGGGGGATAAACAAAGAGTACTATGGTATTTTCCGAAGTGGCCTATTTCAGGAGCTTTCTTTCAAATAATTCTTGGCTGTCACATTTCCAATTATTTCTTCACCTGAGACTGTGCAGAGTTGAGCACAAAATAAATCTAACAAGAAATAGTGAAATTTCCAATTGTTACCAGAAGACTGTGCAGAGTTGAGTACAAATAAATACACATAGCCAGACAACAGAGATCATAGATCCACTTAAGGTGTTCGATTCCTTCTCTGTCTTTGTTAAACCCATAAGTTACCAAAGAATTTTCCTATTTGGTTTCAGTGATTGTACATTCAGTTTTTTGGTGGCGACTGAAGCGCCTGTCTTGTTTATCCAATTGACGTTCCGTTCTTGAGCTCCATAAGGGCATATTTTGTTTAAAGATGCACTAAAACGCCATTCGCGTTACAATGACTTTCGACGCCATCACAGGTTAATAAGAACTAGACCCTCCGTGAGGGTACACTGGGTTGCCTGTAGTACGTGCAGCATTCCAGGCAATGTTTTTCAAGTTGGTGGGTCATTAAGACCATTTATTATATGGCTTGTGTTTGTAGCCGATATAACGCGCGCTCTGATTGGCTAATTGTGACTGAATTGTAGGACATTCTTCTCCCGTAATGCCCACGGGCCGATTACGGGCTTGCAAAAACAAAGCACATAATAAACTACTTACTAACCAAGCTAGCTCGAGCCGTACTGAGAAATGTTGTCCCTGGGTCGTTTTTGTACGGACCGAGCGCCGCTCGGTCCGTACTGTCACGACCTCGGGCCAATATTCCCCAGTACGGCCCTCGTGCTCGGTTAGTAAGAAGTTATTAAGGGGTCACTCAGAAGTCATACCAGCAGAGGCCCTTTGGCTCACAGGTCCTAACACGTTCGTACGACGAAACAGATCCTTTTCTGAGGTTAAAAACCTCCTTTCGAATTCCCCATAATACACTTTGTTTGCCCCCCAAATTTTGCATAAACTATTGTTTTCAAATGCTCTTGGGGACACTGCATATTCCCAAGAGCATTTGAAAACAGTGGTTTATGCAAAATTTGGGGGGAGGGGGGGGGGCAAACAAAGTGTATTATGGGGAATTCGAAAATAGAGAATTAACTCTTTTTCCTACTTTCCCAACCACGAGAAAACCGCGGTAAATCAGCCATCGCCCAAAAATGTTTTTTTTTTTTCTCAAAAAATATTTAAAGTTAGGGGGAAAATACATTATTTTAAAGCTAAGAAAATAAACTTTCCAACAGCATATAACTTATTTACAGACAACTGAAACAATTTATAAAAGCGAAAGTTGAAAATTTTAAGAAAAATAACAGTAAAATATGTTTTCCAGGCAAAATTTTTGGATGCAAAACTAAAATTTTCTGCAATTTATCTGCTTTCTTGGACATAAATTCGACCGAAAACTGATGAGGCACGAATATTTTTAGATTTTTAGGAATAATCGGATTAGCGATCGATGCGTAATGTGATAATGCGATAAAAGTGTCAAATTTGCAACCCGTTGCTAACGGCAACGGAAACGATCGCATTTTTATCCCAGAGGATAAAACTATTCACTGCCACATGTAATAAAGGTAAATATCTTCGAGCGAAAGCGAAAACAAGCGAATATTTTAAGGGAAAACACAATTATGTGAGATCAAAGGAACATGTGGTGAAGCACAGGCTCCCCAAGCTGAAAATACGTGGTGTATGCGACAGCTTGTGTATATAGAGAATTGTATGGGAAAATCACCGATCGTTAAAAAAATTGTGTAAATAACTATCTCATTTGAAATAAAGTTTTCCTACCTCAAATGTGTGACGAACTTGTCTCTTGTGCCGAGTTTCGAGCCATTCTGACGCCGTTTAGTGAAGTCATCCGGAAACCGTTACTAAGAGAATAGGAAGGCCGACCACTCCATCCATCGCTGGCCAGACCTCACTCCACAAATCGTTTTCTCCTCAACAAGAAAAGACCCGAATCGCAATAAGAACAACAGCTCCATAAAGCCCAATACATTTCACTCCAAATACGTGTGTTTCGGCGGCCGAAAGACTCGTGAAGAACGAAAACTTTGCCGCCTTAAAATTCACCTCTTCGGCTTTCCTCAGAGGCTTGTGACCGGGCAGTCAACAACGGCCGCTCGCAAGGGCTCTCGCAAGGTGGTTTCACCTTCAACTCTGGTTGGTCCATTTGAATTTGACCGCGCGCTGGCACACGATCCTCCAATCAGAGTTGAGGGTGAAACCAGCTTGCGAGCGGCCGTTGTTGACTGCCCGGTCACAAGCCTCTGAGGAAAGCCGAAGAGGTGAATTTAAGGCAAAGTTTTCGTTCTTCACGAGTCTTTTTTTCTTTTTTTCTTTTTTGAGTCTTTCTTCTTTTTTTCAAGTTGGGGGTCATTAACTTAAGAAGTCATACCAGACGAGGCCCTTTGGCTCACAGGTCCTCACACGTTCGTACGACGAAACAGATCTGTCGTTGCGTAATATGTAGCTCTAACAGTGCACGATATTGTTTTTGGTATTGTCTATCATTGTAGTGCCATGGTAGAAGTCTTGGGTAAATAGTCTGAGAAGACATGTGGTTACTAGCAAAGTACTGAACCCAGAAAGATTGAAGAAAACAAATGGGAAGTGAGAAACATTCCATGGCTTCTGGGCTGACATGTTGATAAACTTCTTTTCACCAGGAGTTTAAGAGTGCCCTCTGAGCATCTGACAGCTTTGTAATACCGAAGTTCACTGAAGTTAAGCCCTATTCGGCGCGGTTAGTGTTTGGATGGGAGACCAAAAATATACCCCTCGTAAAACAGAAGCATCGGACCGAAAATACTATTAACGCTAACAAATGCGAATTCAGCAAGGTGCAGATTCTGTTAGCTTGCCTTATGCAAAAACAAATATTGATGCAAAAGTAAATAAATATTGATACACAGTTTTAGAAAGAGCAGAAGGAAGTTTCCAGGACGATCGCTCGAGAATAACATATTTACGACATGAAAACAACATTTATTTTGTTTATTACAATTTAATGGCATAGAGCAGTTTTCCATTGAGTGTCGTAAAACCAAAACCAAAGTAATTACTTTGGCCAATCAAAAAGGTCGGAGACAATCCAGTAAACCAATCAAAACTCGAAGCAATTACACGTAGCCGACGCAAAGCGCGGGAAAATGTGCACGCGCGAGCCACGATTGGTTTTGGTTTCACTTCTGATTGGTTGAAAAAATGGCGCGAGAACTTTGAACCAATCGCTGAGTGAAGTAATCATAAACCAAAGTAATTATCTAATTACTTTCGACACTCAATTGAAAACCACTCTATTACAACAACAACACAAAAAAAATAGTAATAAAAGAGAAAAAAAAAGGCCAGAAGGATAATTTGTCAAAGAGTTGCGTGACCCCATATAAAACAAATCACCTCATAAAAATTATAAAAATTACAATAAAATCACTAAAACATGTAATAATATTTACAATCTTGTTACAAATTTAATAACACTAGCCTTAAACTTGTCAACATTGCATGCCGAACGGACCTCAAGAGGCAAACTGTTCCATTCATCCACAATCCTATAAAAGTAACTGTTTTTGAGCATGTTTGTCCTGGCATATTTCTTTTTTAACGATTTAGTATCGAAATGTCTCAGTAAGTAACGGTCCTCTTGGCTATAAAAATCTAAGAATTGAGAAAAGTCAACATCTAAATGGCCATTGAGAGCCTTAAACAAGAAGGTAACATCGACAACGAAACGTCTTTGCTCAAGAGTTAACAGATTGAGTTTACGTAGACGGACATCGCATGGTTCATTCGATTTTAAAATGAACCTGGTTGCTCTACGCTGAATTCTCTTCAAGTTTGTTTACGTTTCTCTTGGTGAATGGACACCAGACGACTGAGCAGTATTCCAGATTCGATCTGATAAGGGAGCAGTACAAGGTCTTTAGAGTAGATTCATCCTTGAGATCCATGCACGTTCTTTAATTAAGCCTAACATTTTGTTTGCCTTGGCAGTGATCATATCAATATAAGAGTTCCAGGATAAACCGTTGTCAGTCAATATTCCTAAATCTTTAAATTCCCTGACCTCCTCGAGAACTGTATCACTCAAATGTACTCTGTTAGTAAAGGGCACTTGTTTTTTAGTAATTCTCATGATCTTGCACTTTTTGGAGTTGAAATTCATCAGGTTTGCGTTGGCTCCAATGGTAAGTTTATCCAAATCGTTTTGGAAAAGCATCTGATCATCATCACAGTTTAATTATTACTCTAAACATCTTGCTATCATCAGCATACAAAGCTATTGTGCTTGCAGAACAAACTACATCGGGTAAATATAAATCATTAATAAACAAAACGAAAAATAGCGGCCCAAGAATAGAGCCCTGCGGTACACCAGAGGTGATTTCTGTCAAGAAGATGAATAACCATCAATGACTACTCTTTGTCTTCGATTACTAAGGTAATCTTGACACCAGTTCAACAGCTCCCCAGAAAATACTGAAATTACAAAGCTTGTGCTGTAAGCCTGATGGGGAACACGGTCGAAGGCCTTCGAAAAATCGAGGAAAACTACATCACTTGATGACCCTCATCAAGGGCTTTCGCCCACTTATGATGAGTCAAAATTAGTTGAGTAGCAGTAGATCTTCCTCTGACAAAACCATGCTGCCAATTTGAAAGGTAAGCTTGAGGACATGGAATAAATTGCTGAGTACACTATACACGCTCTCCACACTTTCCTGGGATAGGACAGAAGAGAGATAGATCTGTAGTTATACACAAGGTACCTTTCATTTGATTTATGAAATGGGAAATGAAATTGTGGCCAGTTTGCACTGTACAGGAACTCTTCCTAAGGAAAAGGATCTATCAAACAGAAAGGGCTAGATGTTTAGATAATTCTTTCAGAGCAAACTTTAAGAATACGGGCAGGGCTATTGTCAGCACCGGTTGCCTTAGTGACATCACCGATTGTTAGGATTTTCTTTTCACTTCGCTTGCAGTGGTCTTGTATGCTCAACAACAAAGTTCGGATTACCAAGTTCAATGGAAAATGTTGTTCGGAAGTTGAGGCAGAATCGCTGTCCGACAAAAATTGATTTTTTAAACAGTTCCACCTTTGTTGCGGTATTTTGTAGAATGCGCGTCGTTGTAATCAAACAATTTCTGGAATCCTCTTTCGTTTCGACTTCATTGAATGGAATGCCCAGAAAAGTTTAGGATCAGTCTTCAGCTTCATAGATAGATTTTTTAAATAATGAATGTAGAGCAAATGGATATGCTTCTTCGTAATTTCTCTCATTTCCTTGAATTTCAAAAATAAGTCATGTTGTGGATCCACTAGCCTTCATTCGTACTCCATCATTTTTGTTCTTTCTAATCCAATTTCATTATCTCATTACTTATCCAAGGAGGTCTTGATCGACGGCGAATGTGTAACCTGAGGGATTAAATTGATTGATGTGCGGAAAATAATATGTCCTGACACTGGGTCAGACAGTCCTCAAAAGAGGCAGTCAGAGAGTAACTGATTCCCCAAGGTTGATGTAGAGTCTCTCGCAAGCCAATGAAATCTGCTTTCTTGTAGCAGTACATTCCTCTGCCACATTTCTTGGGTCTATTGGATTTTGTAGCAACAAGTGTGCAGGTGAGAGGAGAGTGATTCAGAATCAAAAGCATTCGGATGAACGGATACATCCTAAACAAGGAATTCGTTATTAGTCAAGACTAAAATCCAGAATGTTTCCCTCAGGTAATACCTAAACCCACGAGTAAGCAGGACAGATTTTTCTGAATTAGGGAAGAAATCACCCAGGATATAGAATTGCGGAACTCCTCCGTACTAGAGGTCAAATCTAAATGGACTTCCAGTATCCCAATCGATATTTGGAAAATGAAGTCACCTGTGAACAATAAGGTTTGATACAGCCAGTTCTCCAGAATGGTCTTAACGAAACAAAAACGTAGTCTGCGTCAGCATTAGAGGATCTAGAGAAGGCTTCAAACACACAACACGGATCTTATGAGTGTAAGCCGCAGATTTCAAGGGCCAGCATTTCAAAACTTCAACTTCCAAGGTCAAAGCGACGGGGCGCCACGGTAGGTGATTTCTGACTGCTACCAACACCCCTCCACCACGTTGAATGTGCCTGTCTTTGCGGAAGATATTAAAACCCCATCCATCAAAAGCTCATGATCACCAAAGTTAATATCAAGCTCAAGTCTCAGTGATAGCGACAACATTCAAAAATGTCCACTAAAAGCAGAGCTTGCAAATCAAGAACTTTGTTGCGCACAACGTCTTGCATTTAACACCAAACACATTGGGAAACGAGTCGCGACTGTTCAATGTGGAGGTCTGACTTTCGCCGTTGGCAGAAACATCAAAGCCATCAGAGCCACGCGATGTTCTGAAGAAACTCGAATCCGTAAAATTACAATGGATTCGTACAGTCATTCCAGCACCATTATCTGCATCAGCGCTAAGAGCCATGTACAATTAGGATCAATATTAAGCATTTTATTATGATGCAATCCTATTACAAATCTTTCACAAAGGATACCTTCTGATTGGCACGAAACTGGTTTGAAACAGAGAGCACAAGGACAGTTACAAACCGGTGCTTGCCTCGATTTGGTCGCATCCGTATTTGCTTTGGGATTTTATTAACAGTCGGAGTCCAGGGTTCGGATGTACATCACCACAGAACCTTGAAATAATGAGATGAGAACTGGCATCACTATTGCTGTAATGGTGGTTGGAGTTGATTTCCAATTTCCCTCGATAGCTTCGTCTACAACTTGGTCGATTGGAAAACATGATCCAAGATGGCGACATCACAGGCCCATTGGGCGAATTTCTGAAGCGGGAACCCGTCTGGGTTGCC